>NW_019268601.1:703558-707874 GCF_002738365.1 Cucurbita moschata | reverse complement strand
TTTTTTTTTTTATCCTCGTTTATCACTAGTAAATGTAATTGATATATTTCTCATCTTTTTATCTTATCAACAGACTAAAAGTGATAAATGTATCGTATTTAATTTTATTTCTATCGATAATTGTTTTCGTATTCATTTTTAAAAGACCGTAATGATATAATATAAAAGTGGTCTATTAGTTGTAACCACCCTAAAGTTCTACATACTCAGAGTTTTTACTAATGTCTCAAACTCATTTTTCATGCAGAAATATAACTCTTAAAAGAAAACGTCATCTATAGTATAAATATTGAAAACATTAAAAAACATTTTTTTCTCTTAAAAATACAATCATGGTCTTACGTGTTTAAATACAAAATACTAAAATTTAGAAAAAATAAAAATAAATACAAAATAATTTAAAACAATGAAATGCAAAACAACTATTCTAACCTAAAATATGCTTCTGAACATACGACATGCATGTGGTCTCTCTAAATTCTATCATAATGTATTTCTTGACACAACCCTCTAAATTCTATCCATAGTCGTTAAATTATAAATGTCAATCAATGAGGTAGAAATTGAAATTATATGTTCATGGGTAATGAAGATTTTGAAAATAAAATAAAGAAATATTATTATCATAGTTTTAGAATAAAAAATTTTTAAGACTAAATTATTCTCTTTCACGCCCGTTATTAGAGTCACTCGCCATAAAGTTGAATCATCTATCTCAGTAGATAGAAGATAGAAAATTAGAGACTTCATTGTAATACATGGTAGAGAACCTGATTAAGCTTGCTACTATTAGTAGGCATCATAATAAATTTAATGGATGGCTTTCAGGAGATGTTGTTGGATTTGGGCCATTTGGAATGCCCATCTTGGTGCCTAAACCCCATTGAGGGTTTTTGGGAGATTATGCTGGATTTGGAACGGTTGGGACATGTCTCTTGGTTTCTAAACTTGAGGGAGGGCCCCTCTTGGTGCCTAAACTTGAGGGAGGGCATTCAGGAGATGTTGCTAGTTTTGGCCATTTGGTACACACCTCTTAGGTGCCTAAACTTGAGGGAGGACATTCAGGAGGTTTTGGGCCATTTGGTACACGCCTCTTAGATGCCTAAACTTGAGGGAGGGCTTTCAGGAGATGTCGTTGATTTTGGGGCATTTGGTACACGCCTTTTGGTTCCTAAACTTGAGGAGGGCTTTTCAAGAGATGTTGCATGTTTTGGGTCATTTGGTACACGCCTCTACTAAGAGATGTAGTGCCTAGAGGCAATGTTGGTGTTACAGGAGATGTTGTTGAATTTGGTCCTCTTGGGACACTTCTCTTGGTGCCTAAATTTGGGGAGGGCTTCCAGGAGATGTTGCTGGATTAGGTCCAGTTGGGACACGCCTCTTAGCTCCTAGACCTAATAGAGGTGTTTCGGGAGTTGTTGCTGGATTAGGTCCAATTGGGACACGCCTCTTGGTGCCTAAAGTTGAGGGAGGGCTTTTAGGAGATGTTGCTGGATCTGGGCCAGTTGGCACAGATCTCTTAGTGCCTAGACAACTGGCCCAGGTCTTTTAGTGCCTAGACCCAATGGAGGCGTTTCAGGAGGTGTAGCTGGATTTGGGCCAGTTGGCACACGTCTCTTAGTGCCCTGTGCCTAGACCCAATGGAGGTGTTTCAGGAGGTGTTGCTGGATTTAGTCTAGTTGGGACATGACTTTTAAGTCTAAAGAAAGCACATTGCAACTCCACTTGCCTCAAGGTCATTAAAAGCAGAGAAAAAAATGAAAAAAAAAAAAAGAATAGATTAAAATTGTTCAAAGATAATTGCAAAAGAATTAAAAGTGAGGTGAAAAAAGAAAAAAAAAATCTTTTTATTGCTCAATTAAAATTGGATAAAAATAATTATTAATAGAATTAAAAGAAAAATTAGTAGAGTAAAATTGACAATTTTTTATATATACTGCCAAACATAGAATTATAGAGGATAAAGGATGGAAAAATAATTAAATTTTGAAATATGGGATGACTAGGAAGCAGATAATACTCTACATAAAATAAATTCATCAAATTCTTTTATACGACCCTAGCTTATATCTAAAAATAAATTCATCAAATTCTTTTATATAACAATAGCTTATATCTTCTAAAAAAATGGTTAACACTGTCTGTAAACTTGTTACATGAAAGTTCGAACTTGAAACTGACGTCATGAGCGCACATAGATGAACTTGGATTTCAAAAGACAGAATCAAACGTTTATTAAGGATTAAATTCATGACAACAACTTAAGCTAATCAGGTAAGTGGTCTTTCTATAGGCTAGATCGGAAGACTTATGGAGAGGAGTGTGGGGGAGAGGTGACATGGTTGGGAGAGATAGTTTCGAAAATGGATGAGACATCAGTGGAGAGATCAACAAAACGATATAAACCATATTGACATTTTTATGCAAACCCATTTTGTCGTCACACTGATATTCTACCTCTAAATCTCACCAATATATAACTCTAGTGAACAACTAATTTAGAAAAATAGTAATAAATGATATTGTTTTTGTTGAGTTTTCCTAATTTATTGGTAACAAATGATTTATAGAAACTAATTATGCTCTATAAAAAAAATATCTAACCATTTCAATCTCTTTTATTTTAGAAATTCATCTAATTTTAATTTTAATTCTAAAATAAAAATATTTCCATTTTAACTTAAAATTAGTTACACTGAAACTTCATCAAACTCTCCATCCTTACCATTCCTTCTCCAAATATCTCTCCCTATTACTAAATTATATTGAAATTAATAAAAGTTAAATGTATGTACGAAAAAATTTAAAGGTATTTTTTTTAAAACAAAATATTAATAATTTCTATCCCTAACTAATTATAAGACTATTTTTTAATTTTTTTTTTAAATTTAACTGCAATTTTTAACTCTAAGAAAAGTTTAATTGTATTATTGAAACTTTAGAATATTTTTTTTAATTTAATTATTTTTATTTTTTTTTTACTATTTTTTAAAGGACAAATTTAGTATGAAAATGTGCCTTATTCTTATAAATTTTTTGAGATTGGCAGTGGATCTTCATAATCACCAAACATATAAAAAAGATAAAAAAGAAAGAACAAAAAAATGAATTTTTTAGGGTTCTCTCTACTATTCATTTTTCCACATTTCTCTCATCCATTTCTTACCATTGCTGACTCATCGCCCGATCTGAAGCATTCTCGTAGATCTCTATCTGCCTTCCTCTTCACTTCTCCGCCCCCTCCAGTGGCGTTCCTCTTCACCTCTCCGCCACCACCTACGCGAAGCTTCTTTAAATCTCCACCACCGGCAGCATTTCTCTTCCCCTCTCCGCCACCTCCTACGCAAAGCTTCTTTAAATCTCCACCTCCGACGTCGTTTCTCTTCCCCTCTCCGCCACCACCTGTGCGAAGCTTGTTTAAATCTCCACCCCCGGCAGCATTTCTCTTCCCCTCTCCGCCACCTCCTACGCAAAGCTTCTTTAAATCTCCACCTTCGGCGTCGTTTCTCTTCCCCTCTCCGCCACCACCTGTGCGAAGCTTCTTTAAATCTCCACCCCCGGCAGCATTTCTCTTCCCCTCTCCGCCACCTCGTACGCAAAGCTTCTTTAAATCTCCACCTCCGGCGTCGTTTCTCTTCCCCTCTCCGCCACCCCCGGCGGCATTTCTCTTCCCCTCTCCGCCACCACCTGCGCGAAGCTTCTTTAAATCTCCACCCCCGGCAGCGTTTCTCTTCGCCTCTCCGCCACCTCCACTACAGCCAATGGACTGATGTGAAGACTGTACAGAAGATCAACCACGCTAGAGAAGATAAGTTGATTGGGGAGAGAGATGTTCTCAACAAGAGATGAACACTTTTAATTCAAGCCCTTTAATAATGTAACAAGAAAATTTTATGATCACTAATTTTGTTTTAAAAATACGTTTATCATTATATAAATATAACTTTATTTCACGTTTAAAAAAATATTCATAAATTTTTAAAAATAGTATTAATATTTATAATTTATTCAACATATAAGTGAACTTCTATATTAATATTTGAATGAAAAAATATTAGAGTTTTAAAATTTAAACAAATTTGATTTGATTTGATTTTTTTTGNTCGAAGTAAAAGTTAAAAAATAAAAACGAGAATTTTAAGTTCAAAATTCACTTTTATTTTATTTTATTACAACACCTTCTCCAACAACATAATGATCACCACAAGAAAAAATAAAGAAAGAGAGAGAGAAAAGTTTATTAGATCTTCCATCTCTTTTATTCTATTTCAATTATTTAAATTTTTACAATCATTTTAGAAAATCATGATCAACAA
>NW_019268601.1:703190-703423 GCF_002738365.1 Cucurbita moschata | reverse complement strand
AAAAAAAAAAGAAGTTTGTTCCATTAAAATTGGCTAAAGATAATTGTTAATAGAAATAAAAGAAAAATTAGTTGAGTAAAATTGATATTTTTTTTATGTATACTACCAAACACAACTTCTAAGAATAAGAATTATAGAGGATAAACCATGGAAAAAGAATTGAATTTTTAAATATGGGACGACTAGAAAACAGATAATACTCTAACATAAAATAAATTCATCAAATTCTTTTA
>NW_019268601.1:702875-703098 GCF_002738365.1 Cucurbita moschata | reverse complement strand
GCACACATAAGTTAACTTGGATTTAAAAAGACAGAATCAAATTTTCATTAAGGATAAATTCATGACCACAACTTAAGCTAATCAAGTGGTCTTTCTATCGACTCGATCGGAAAACTTGTTTTATGTACGACGACACTCTTGGTAACTGGAAAATATTATATTCTTTTGCATTATATTAGTATGAAAACACAAACACAATCATCCAAATATTTGAAACCTTCCA
>NW_019268601.1:702518-702846 GCF_002738365.1 Cucurbita moschata | reverse complement strand
ATTTGGTGATTTGCTCGTAGGAACCATTGGGTCTTCACTATCAACCATGAACGAGCTCACCTGACAGGTTGCAACATTCCATAATTTCAGTGTAATTGTTCGAGGAAAAATGTTTCCAACCCCATCTAAATATGCAGTTTATTTTATTATTCTCCACCCGTTTCTTATCTCGTTTGTGATAATTTTAGCATCAAGAATGGAGTAATCGTATCTTCAAAACTTAGATGATAAGAATTGTAGCAAGGTTGCATATTGTCATCGTCAAAGTTCTTTTAGAGGAAATTGATAAGTTAGGAAAAAAAAACTTTCGGGATTCATGTTGTAATAG
>NW_019268601.1:687443-702374 GCF_002738365.1 Cucurbita moschata | reverse complement strand
TGAAATTAGTAAAAGTTAAATGTATGTATCAAACTTTTATGAAAATTTAAAGGTAATTTTTTAAAAACAAAATATTAACCATTTGTATCCCTAACTAATTATAAGACTATTTTTAAATTTTTTTTTTAAAATTTAACTGCAATTTTTAACTCTATGGAAAGTTTAATTGTATTATTGAAACTTTATAGTATTTTTTTTTAATTTAATTTTTTTTGTTTTTTTTTACTATTTTTTTAAAAGACAANTCAACAACATTAAAATGAAAAAAAAAAAAAATCTATTAAAATTGGGTAAAGATAATTGGGAAGATCATTAAAAGCAGATAAAAAAATGAAAAAAAAATAGATTAAAAGTGTGGTGAAAAAAAAAAAAAGAAGTTTGTTCCATTAAAATTGGCTAAAGATAATTGTTAATAGAATTAAAAGAAAAATTAGTGGAGATGATGCTGGATTTGGTCCAGTTGTGACACGCCTTTTAGTGCCTTAACTTGAGGGAGGGCTTTGAGGAGATGTTGCTGGATTTGGTCCGGTTGGTACTAGTCTTTTGAGACCCAAAGAAAGCACATTGCCACCCTCATCCCACTTTGCCTCGAGACCATTGAGATTGGACAAAATAGCAACGGGAGAGATCAACAAGAAGGTAGAAACCATATTGACATTTTTAAGCAAGCCCATTTTGTCTTCACACAAGTATTCTAACTATGAAATCACAACTTTATAAACTCTAGTGAACAACTAATTTAGAAATGTAGTAATAGCGGTTGGTAAATATATTTCCATCTTTAAAAAATTTACTGTAATGATATTTTTTGTTGGATGAGTTTTTTACTATCTATAATGATATTTTTTTTGGATGAGTTTTCCTAATTTATTGGTAACCAATAATTTTTTGGAAACTAATTATGCCTCCTAAGAAATATATCTAATTATTCCCATCTATTTTATTTTAGAAAAACTTCTTTTTTAGTCACTATTTGTGTTTTACTAATCCAAAAATTTAGATACTCAATTATGTAGGAGCTGGTTAATTAACACCCGTCCCATATTTTTTTAAATTGATTTAAAGGTGACTAATATTTAATAAGTTCCATGGAGAATGTGATGGTTAAAATTCTTAGAAAATGCATGCTAAATAAATGTCTATTAAAATCATTTTAAATTATGCAATTTTATAAAATAAATTATTATTATTATTTTTTTTTATCAAATTGTTAGGGTTAAATTATCAAATTTTAATCCTATTTAAATAAATGAACATACAAGACTATTTATTTGATGCTAGGTGATAACAAAATTAAGAAAACCACTCATCTATCATCAAACCTCTTAAAATGATAAATAGACTGTGTCTATTTTTTTTTTATCCTCGTTTATCGCTAGTAAAGGTAATTGATATGTTTATCATCTTTTTATCTTATCAATAGACTAAAAGTGATAAATGTATCGTATTTAATTTTATTTCTATTGATAATTGTTTTCGTATTCATTTTTAAAAGACCGTAATGATACAATATAAAAGTGGTCTATTAGTTGTAACCACCTTAAAGTTCTACATACTCAGAGTTTTTACTAATGTCTCAAACTCATTTCTCATGCGGAAATATAACTCTTAAAAGAAAACGTCATCTATATTATAAATATTGAAAACATTAAAAACATTTTTTTCTCTGAAAAATACAGTCATGGTCTTATGTGTTTAAATACAAAATACTAAAATTTAGAGAAAATAAAAATAAATACAAAATAATTTAAAACAATGAAATGCAAAACAACTATTCTAACCTAAAATATGCTTATGAACATACGACATGCATGTGGTCTCTCTAAATTCTATCATAATGTATTTCTTGACACAACCCTCTAAATTCTATCCATAGTTGTTAAATTATAAATGCTAATCAATGAGGTAGAAATTGAAATTATATGTTGATGGGTAATGAAGATTTTGAAAATAAAATAAAGAAATATTATTATCATAGTTTTAGAATAAAAAACTTTGAAGACTATATTATTCTCTTTCACGCCCATTATTAGAGTCATTCGCCATAAAGTTGAATCATCTATCTCAGTAGATAGAAGATAGAAAATTAGAGACTTCATTGTAATACATGGTAGAGAACCTAATTAAGCTTGCTACTATTAGTAGGCATCATAATAAATTTAATGGATGGCTTTGAGGAGATGTTGGATTTGGGCCATTTGGGATGCGCATCTTGGTGCCTAAACCCAATTGAGGGTTTTCGGGAGATTATGCTGGATTTGGGACGGTTGGGACACGTCTCTTGGTTTGGGACACGTCTCTTGGTTTCTAAACTTGAGGGAGGGCCCCTCTTGGTGCCTAAACTTGAGGGAGGGCATTCAGGAGATGTTGCTGGTTTTGGGCTATTTGGTACACACCTCTTAGTTGCCTAAACTTGAGGGAGGACTTTTAGGAGGTTTTGGGCCATTTGGTACACGCATCTAGCCTAAACTTGAGGGAGGACTTTCAGGAGATGTTGTTGATTTTGGGGCATTTGGTCTTTTAGGAGGTTTTGGGCCATTTGGTACACGCCTCTTAGATGCCTAAACTTGAGGGAGGACTTTCAGGAGATGTTGTTGATTTTGGGGCATTTGGTACTTGAGGGAGGACTTTTAGGAGGTTTTGGGCCATTTGGTACAGGCCTCTTAGATGCCTAAACTTGAGGGAGGACTTTCAGGAGATGTTGTTGATTTTTGGGCATTTGGTACACCCCTTTTGGTTCCTAAACTTGAGGAGGGTTTTTCAAGAGATATTGCAGGTTTTGGGTCCTTTGGTACACGCCTCTACTAAGAGATGTAGTGCCTTTGGGTCATTTGGTACACGCCACTACTAAGAGATGTAGTGCCTTTGGGTCATTTGGTACACGCCTCTACTAAGAGATGTAGTGCCTAGAGGCAATGTAGGTGTTACAGGAGATGTTGAATTTGGTCCTCTTGGGACACTTCTCTTGGTGCCTAAATTTGGGGAGGGCTTTTAGGAGAAGTTGCTGGACTAGGTCCAGTTGGGACACGCCTCTTAGCTCCTAGACCCAGTGGAGGTGTTTCGGGAGTTGTTGCTGGATTAGGTCCAATTGGGACACGCCTCTTGGTGCCTAAACTTGAGGGAGGGCTTTTAGGAGAAGTTGCTGGATTTGGGCCAGTTGGCACAGGTCCTAGTGCCTAGACAACTGGCCCAGGTCTCTTAGTGCCTAGACCCAATGGAGGCGTTTCAGGAGGTGTAGCTGGATTTGAGCCAGTTGGCATAGGTCTCTGAGTGCCCTGTGCCTACACCCAATGGAGGTGTTTCAGGAGGGGTTGCTGGATTTGGGCAAATTGGCACACGTCTCTTAGTTCCTAGACCCAATGGAAGCGTTTAAGGAGATGTTGTTGGATTTAGTCTAGTTGGGACATGCTTTTTAAGTCCTAAGAAAGCACATTGCAACTCCACTTGCCTCAAGATCATTAAAAGCAGAGAAAAAAATGAAAAAAAAATAAAAGAATAGATTAAAATTGTTCAAAGATAATTGCAAAAGAATTAAAAGTGAGGTGAAAAAAGAAAAAGAAAAAGAAAAATCTTTTATTGCTCAATTACAATTGGATAAAAATAATTATTAATAGAATTAAAAGAAAAATTATTGACAATTTTTTTATGTATACTGACAAACACAACGGGAACAAGAATTATAGAGGATAAAGGATGGAAAAATAATTAAATTTTGAAATATGGGATGACTAGGAAGCAGATAATACTCCAACATAAAATAAATAAAATAAATTCATCAAATTCTTTTATAGACGGTAGCTTATATCTAAAAATAAATTCATTAAATTCTTTTATATAAGAGTAGCTTATATCTTCTAGAAAAATGGTTCTGTAAACTTATTACATGAAAGTTCGAACTTGAAACTGACGTCATGAGCACACATAGATTAACTTGGATTTCAAAAGACAGAATCAAACGTTCATTAAGGATTAAATTCATGACAACAACTTATGCTAATCAGGTAAGTGGTCTTTCTATAGGCTAGATCGGAAGACTTGTGGAGAGAAGTGTGGGGGAGAGGTCACATGGTTGGGAGAGATAGTTTGGAAAATGGATGAGACATTAGTGGAGAGATGAACAAAAGTACATAAACCATATTGACATTTTTATGCAAACCCATTTTGTCGTCACATAGATATTCTACCTCTAAATCTCACCTATATATAAACTCTAGTGAACAACTAATTTAGAAAAATAGTAATAAATGATATTGTTTTGGTTGAGTTTTCCTCATTTATTGGTAATAAATGATTTATAGAAACTAATTATGCTCTATAAAAAAAATATCTAACCATTTCAATCTCTTTTATTTTAGAAATTCATCTAATTTTAATTTTAATTCTAAAATAAAAATATTTCCATCAAACTTCATCAAACTCTCCATCCTTACCATTCCTTCCCCAAATATCTCTCTCCATTACTAAATTATATTGGAATTAGTAAAAGTTAACTGTATGTACAAAACTTTTATGAAAATTTAAAAATACTTTTTTTAAAACAAAATATTAATAATTTCTATCTCTAACTAATTATAAGACTATTTTTTAATTTAACTGCAATTTTTAACTCAAAAATTTAATTGTATTATTGAAACTTTAGAATATTTTTTTTAATTTAATTTTTTTTGTTTTTTTTTTACTATTTTTTTAAAGGATAAATTTAGTATTCACTATTTTGAAAATGTGCCTTATTCTTATAAATTTTTTGAGATTGGCAGTGGATCTTCGTAATCACCAAACATATAAAAATAAATAAAAAAGAAAAACAAAAAAATGAATTTTGTAGGGTTCTCTCTTCTATTCATTTTTCCACATTTCTCTCATCCATTTCTTGCCATTGCTGACTCATCGCCTGATCTGAAGCATTCTCGTAGATCTCTATCTGCCTTCCTCTTCACTTCTCCGCCCCCTCTAGCGGCGTTCCTCTTCACCTCTCCGCCACCACCTACGCGAAGCTTCTTTAAATCTCCACCACCGGCAGCATTTCTCTTCCCCTCTCCGCCACCTCGTACGCAAAGCTTCTTTAAATCTCCACCTCCGGCGTCGTTTCTCTTCCCCTCTCCGCCACCCCCGGCGGCATTTCTCTTCCCATCTCCGCCACCACCTGTGCGAAGCTTCTTTAAATCTCCACCACCAGCAGTATTTCTCTTCCCCTCTCCGCCACCTCCTACGCAAAGCTTCTTTAAATCTCCACCTCCGGCGTCGTTTCTCTTCCCCTCTCCGCCACCCCCGGCGGCATTTCTCTTCCCCTCTCCGCCACCACCTGTGCGAAGCTTCTTTAAATCTCCACCCGCGGTAGCGTTTCTCTTCCCCTCTCCGCCACCTCCACTGCAGACAATGGACTGATGTGAAGACTGTACAAAAGATCAACCACGCCAGAGAAGATAAGTTGATTGGGGAGAGAGATGTTCTCAACAAGAGATAACACTTTTAATTCAAGCCCTCTAATAATGTAACAAGAAAATTTTATGATCACTACTTTTGTTTTAAAAATAAGTTTATTATTATATAACTATAACTTTATTTCACGTTTAAAAAAATATTCATAAATTTTCAAAAATAGTATTAATATTTATAATTTATTGAACATATAAGAGAACTTCTATATTAATATTTCAATGAAAAAATATTAGAGTTTTAAAATTTAAACAAATTTGATTTGATTTGATTTTGATTTTTTTTTTTTTTTACAATTTCCATCTAATTAAAAGTTCAAAAATAAAACCTAGAATTTTAAGTTCAAAATTCACTTTTATTTTATTTTATTACAACACCTTCTCCAACAACATAATGATCACCACAAGAAAAAATAAAGAGAGAGAGAGAAGTTTATTAGATCTTCCATCTTTTTTATTCTATTTCAATTATTTAAAATTTTTACCATCATTTTAGAAAATCATGATCAACAACATTAAAATGAAAAAAAAAAAAAAAGAATCTATTAAAATTGGATAAAGATTATTGGGAAAATCAATAAAAGCAGATAAAAAAATGAAAAAATATTATAGATTAAAATTGTTCAAAGATTATGGCAAAAGAATTAAAAGTGAGGTAAAAAAAAATGGAAGTTTGTTCTATTAAAATTGGCTAAAGATAATTGTTAATAGAATTAAAAGAAAAATTAGTTGAGTAAAATTGATAATTTTTTTTTATGTATACTGCCAAACATAACTTCTAAGAATAAGAATTATAGAGGATAAACCATGGAAAAAGAATTGAATTTTTAAATATGGGACGACTAGAAAACAGATAATACTCTAACATAAAATAAATTCATCAAATTCTTTTATATGACGGTAGCTTATATCTTCTAGAAAAATGGTTAACTCTGTCTATAAACTTGTTACATGAAAATTCGAACTTGAAACTGATGTAATGAGCACACATAAGTTAACTTGGATTTAAAAAGACAGAATCAAATTTTCATTAAAGATAAATTCATGACCACAACTTAAGCTAATCAAGTGGTCTTTCTATCGACTCGATCGGAAAACTTGTTTTATGTATGACGACACTCTTGGTAACTGGAAAATATTATATTCTTTTGCATTATATTAGTATGAAAACAAAAACACAATCATCCAAATATTTGAAACCTTCCAACATTTTAACATCAACAAACTCACGATTTGGTGATTTGCACGTAGGAACCATTGGGTCTTCACTATCAACCATGAACGAGCTCACCTGACAGGTTGCAACATTCCATAATTTCAGTGTAATTGTTCGAGGAAAAATGTTTCCAACCCCATCTAAATATGCAGTTTATTTTATTATTCTCCACCCGTTTCTTATCTCGTTTGTGATAATTTTAGCATCAAGAATGGGGTAATCGTATCTTCAAAACTTAGATTATAAGAATTGTAGTAAGGTTGCATATTGTCATCGTCAAAGTTCTTTTAGAGGAAATTGATAAGTTAGGAAAAAAAAACTTTCGGGATTCATGTTGTAATAGCCCAACAATAAATAAAGAAATAAATATCTTTCCCATTACTAAATTATATTGAAATTAGTAAAAGTTAAATGTATGTATAAAACTTTTATGAAAATTTAAAGTTACTTTTTTTTAAACAAAATATTAACCATTTGTATCCCTAACTAATTATAAGACTATTTTTAAATTTTTTTTTTTTAAATTTAACTGCAATTTTTAACTCTATGGAAAATTTAATTGTATTATTGAAACTTTAGAGTATTTTTTTTTTAATTTAATTTTTTTTGTTTTTTTTTACTATTTTTTTAAAAGACAAATTTAGTATTCACGGTTTGAAAATGTGCATTATTCCTATAAATTTTTTTAGATTGGCAGTGGATCTTCATAATCACCAAACATATTAAAAAAAAGAAAAAAGAAAGAACAAAAAATGAATCTTGTAGGGTTCTCTCTGCTATTCATTTTTCCACTTTTCTCTCATCCATTTCTTGCCATTGCTGACTCATGGCCGGACTTGAAGTATTCTCGTAGATCTCTATCTGCCTTCCTCTTCACATCTCCGCCCCCTCCAGCGGCGTTCCTCTTCACCTCTCCGCCACCACCTACGCGAAGCTTCTTTAAATCTCCACCACCGGCAGCATTTTCTTCCCCTCTCCGCCACCTCCTACGCAAAGCTTCTTTAAATCTCCACCTCCGACGTCATTTCTCTTCCCCTCTCCGCCACCACCTGCGCGAAGCTTCTTTAAATCTCCACCCCCGGCAGCATTTCTCTTCCCCTCTCCGCCCCCACCTGCGCGAAGCTTCTTTAAATCTCCACCCGCGGTAGCGTTTCTCTTCCCCTCTCCGCCCCCACCTGCGCGAAGCTTCTTTAAATCTCCACCCGCGGTAGCGTTTCTCTTCCCCTCTCCGCCCCCACCTGCGCGAAGCTTCTTTAAATCTCCACCCGCGGTAGCGTTTCTCTTCCCCTCTCCGCCCCCACCTGCGCGAAGCTTCTTTAAATCTCCACCCGCGGTAGCGTTTCTCTTCCCCTCTCCGCCCCCACCTGCGCGAAGCTTCTTTAAATCTCCACCCGCGGTAGCGTTTCTCTTCCCCTCTCCGCCACCTCCACTGCAGACAATGGACTGATGTGAAGACTGTACAAAAGATCAACCACGCCAGAGAAGATAAGTTGATTGGGGAGAGAGATGTTCTCAACAACAGATAACACTTTTAATTCAAACCCTCTAATAATGTAACAAGAAAATTTTATGATCACTACTTTTGTTTTAAAAATAAGTTTATTATTATATAACTATAACTTTATTTCACGTTTAAAAAAATATTCATAAATTTTCAAAAATAGTATTAATATTTATAATTTATTGAACATATAAGAGAACTTCTATATTAATATTTCAATGAAAAAATATTAGAGTTTTAAAATTTAAACAAATTTGATTTGATTTGATTTTGATTTTTTTTTTTTTTACAATTTCCATCTAATTAAAAGTTCAAAAATAAAACCTAGAATTTTAAGTTCAAAATTCACTTTTATTTTATTTTATTACACCACCTTCTCCAACAACATAATGATCACCACAAGAAAAAATAAAGAGAGAGAGAGAAGTTTATTAGATCTTCCATCTTTTTTATTCTATTTCAATTATTTAAAATTTTTACCATCATTTTAGAAAATCATGATCAACAACATTAAAATGAAAAAAAAAAAAAAGAATCTATTAAAATTGGATAAAGATTATTGGGAAAATCAATAAAAGCAGATAAAAAAATGAAAAGATATTATAGATTAAAATTGTTCAAAGATAATGGCAAAAGAATTAAAAGTGAGGTAAAAAAAAAAATGGAAGTTTGTTCTATTAAAATTGGCTAAAGATAATTGTTAATAGAATTAAAAGAAAAATTAGTTGAGTAAAATTGATAATTTTTTTTTATGTATACTGCCAAACATAACTTCTAAGAATAAGAATTATAGAGGATAACCATGGAAAAAGAATTGAATTTTTAAATATGGGACGACTAGAAAACAGATAATACTCTAACATAAAATAAATTCATCAAATTCTTTTATATGACGGTAGCTTATATCTTCTAGAAAAATGGTTAACTCTGTCTATAAACTTGTTACATGAAAATTCGAACTTGAAACTGATGTAATGAGCACACATAAGTTAACTTGGATTTAAAAAGACAGAATCAAATTTTCATTAAGGATAAATTCATGACCACAACTTAAGCTAATCAAGTGGTCTTTCTATCGACTCGATCGGAAAACTTATTTTATGTATGACGACACTCTTGGTAACTGGAAAATATTATATTCTTTTGCATTATATTAGTATGAAAACAAAAACACAATCATCCAAATATTTGAAACCTTCCAACATTTTAACATCAACAAACTCACGATTTGGTGATTTGCTCGTAGGAACCATTGGGTCTTCACTATCAACCATGAACGAGCTCACCTGACAGGTTGCAACATTCCATAATTTCAGTGTAATTGTTCGAGGAAAAATGTTTCCAACCCCATCTAAATATGCAGTTTATTTTATTATTCTCCACCCGTTTCTTATCTCGTTTGTGATAATTTTAGCATCAAGAATGGGGTAATCGTATCTTCAAAACTTAGATGATAAGAATTGTAGTAAGGTTGCATATTGTCATCGTCAAAGTTCTTTTAGAGGAAATTGATAAGTTAGGAAAAAAAAACTTTCGGGATTCATGTTGTAATAGCCCAACAATAAATAAAGAAATAAATATCTTTCCCATTACTAAATTATATTGAAATTAGTAAAAGTTAAATGTATGTATCAAACTTTTATGAAAATTTAAAGGTACTTTTTTTTAAACAAAATATTAACCATTTGTATCCCTAACTAATTATAAGACTATTTTTAAATTTTTTTTTTTAAAATTTAACTGCAATTTTTAACTCTATGGAAAATTTAATTGTATTATTGAAACTTTAGAGTATTTTTTTTTAATTTAATTTTTTTTGTTTTTTTTTACTATTTTTTTAAAAGACAAATTTAGTATTCACGGTTTGAAAATGTGCATTATTCCTATAAATTTTTTGAGATTGGCAGTAGATCTCCATAATCACCAAACATATTAAAAAAAAGAAAAAAGAAAGAACAAAAAATGAATCTTGTAGGGTTCTCTCTGCTATTCATTTTTCCACTTTTCTCTCATCCATTTCTTGCCATTGCTGACTCATGGCCGGACTTGAAGCATTCTCGTAGATCTCTATCTGCCTTCCTCTTCACATCTCCGCCCCCTCCAGCGGCGTTCCTCTTCACCTCTCCGCCACCACCTACGCGAAGCTTCTTTAAATCTCCACCACCGGCAGCATTTCTCTTCCCCTCTCCGCCACCTCCTACGCAAAGCTTCTTTAAATCTCCACCTCCGACGTCATTTCTCTTCCCCTCTCCGCCACCACCTGCGCGAAGCTTCTTTAAATCTCCACCCCCGGCAGCATTTCTCTTCCCCTCTCCGTCACCTCCTACACAAAGCTTCTTTAAATCTCAACCTCCGGCGTCGTTTCTCTTCCCCTCTCTGCCACCTCCGGCGGCATTTCTCTTCCCCTCTCCGCCACCACCTGCGCGAAGCTTCTTTAAATCTCCACCCCCGGCAGCATTTCTCTTCCCCTCTCCGTCACCTCCTACACAAAGCTTCTTTAAATCTCAACCTCCGGCGTCGTTTCTCTTCCCCTCTCTGCCACCTCCGGCGGCATTTCTCTTCCCCTCTCCGCCCCCACCTGCGCGAAGCTTCTTTAAATCTCCACCCCCAGCAGCATTTCTCTTCCCCTCTCCGCCACCTCCTACGCAAAGCTTCTTTAAATCTCCACCTCCGGCGTCGTTTCTCTTCCCCTCTCCGCCACCCCCGGCGGCATTTCTCTTCCCCTCTCCGCCACCACCTGTGCGAAGCTTCTTTAAATCTCCACCCGCGGTAGCGTTTCTCTTCCCCTCTCCGCCACCTCCACTGCAGACAATGGACTGATGTGAAGACTGTACAAAAGATCAACCACGCCAGAGAAGATAAGTTGATTGGGGAGAGAGATGTTCTCAACAAGAGATAACACTTTTAATTCAAGCCCTCTAATAATGTAACAAGAAAATTTTATGATCACTACTTTTGTTTTAAAAATAAGTTTATTATTATATAACTATAACTTTATTTCACGTTTAAAAAAATATTCATAAATTTTCAAAAATAGTATTAATATTTATAATTTATTGAACCTATAAGAGAACTTCTATATTAATATTTCAATGAAAAAATATTAGAGTTTTAAAATTTAAACAAATTTGATTTGATTTGATTTTGATTTTTTTTTTTTTTACAATTTCCATCTAATTAAAAGTTCAAAAATAAAAACTAGAATTTTAAGTTCAAAATTCACTTTTATTTTATTTTATTACAACACCTTCTCCAACAACATAATGATCACCACAAGAAAAAATAAAGAAAGAGAGAGAAAAGTTTATTAGATCTTCCATCTTTTTTATTCTATTTCAATTATTTAAAATTTTTACAATCATTTTAGAAAATCATGATCAACAACATTAAAATGAAAAAAAAAAAAAAGAATCTATTAAAATTGGATAAAGATTATTGGGAAAATCAATAAAAGCAGATAAAAAAATGAAGAAAAAAAAACATTAAAATTTTTCCAAAGATAATTGAAAAAGAATTAAAAGTGTGGACAAAAAAAAAAGTTTGTTGAATTAAAATTGGCTAAAGATAATTGTTAATAGAATTAAAAGAAAAATTAGTGGTGTAAAATTGATAATTTTTTTATGTATACTGCCAAACACAACTTCTAAGAATAAGAATTATAGAGGATAAACCATGGAAAAAGAATTGAATTTTTAAATATGGGACGACTAGAAAGCAAATAATACTCTAACATAAAATAAATTCATCAAATTCTTTTATATGACAGTAGTTTATATCTTCTAGAAAAATGGTTAACTCTGTCTATAAACTTGTTACATGAAAGTTCGAACTTGAAACTGATGTCATGAGCACACATAAGTTAACTTGGATTTCAAAATACAGAATCAAATTTTCATCAAGGATAAATTCATGACAACAACTTAAGCTAATCAAGTAAGTGGTCTTTCTATCGACTTGATCGGAAAACTTGTTTTATGTACAACGACACTCTTGGTAACTGGAAAATATTATATTCTTTTGCATTATATTAGTATAAAAATACAAACAAAATCATCCAAATATTTGAAACCTTCCAACATTTTAACATCAACAAACTCACGATTTGGTGATTTGCTCGTAGGAACCATTGGGTCTTCACTATCAACCATGAACGAGCTCACCTGACAGGTTGCAACATTCCATAATTTGAGTGGAATTGTTCGAGGAAAAATGTTTCCAACCCCATCTAAATATGCAATTTATTTTATTGTTCTCCACCCGTTTCTTATCTGGTCTGTGATAATTTTAGCATCAAGAATGGGGTAATCGTATCTTCTAAACTTGGATGAGAAGAATTGTAGCAAGGTTGAATATTGTCATCGTCAAAGTTCTTTTAGAGGAAATTGATAAGTTAGGAAAAAAAAACTTTCGGGATTCATGTTGTAATAGCCCGACAATAAATAAAGAAATAAACAAATAAAAGTAATTATAAAAAAAAAATAGTTAAAATAATAAAATAATAAATAAATAAAAGTTAAAAGAAGAAAAACATTTGGTAACCATCTCTCCTCCTTCGTTCAATCTCTCACCACTCCTTCCCTAAGAATAATCTGGCAATAAATCAGGAATCTCTTTTCTGTAAAAGCAACCGCAGATTTAAGCAGAATTCTTCCTTCCTACAAAAACAAATAGAAAAAGAAGACAAAAGGTTTAAGCATACTAGCTATGCCGTAGGAGATATGTCATCTGAAGAGGTCAGTACGTTAAATCTTCCTTTTATTTTATTAAATAATATTAATTTGGTTACAATTATTTAGTTTTGAATTAGAGATTAAATGAAAAGAATTCTGTATGAGTTTAGGAAATAAAAAACAATTATATTTTAGATCTACTGAATTGTTGCAATGATTTAGGTTGTAATTTTTTATGAATTATAGGAAAAGAATATAACCAAATGAATGATTAAATTAAAAGCTAAGAATATAATTGTTAACTAAATCAGAAAGAAGACAAAGGAAATGAGAAAAAACGAGATAGAGATAGAAATACAGGAACACTGTTAACTGAAAAGAAAAATAATAATAAAAATAAAAAGGGATGATTTGGAAGTAGAATAGATCAACAAAATTGAATAATACCTTCTTACAAATAATTACAGAAGAAGAGGGAAGATTGAGGAAAAATTTGTTGAACAGGATTTAACAGTAAAACAGAGAGTGCACTCCTTTAAATTTTGTCTGACACGAAATATCAGAATTTTACGATGGCCAATCTAAATTAGAGAAATAATTTTATAGAGTTCAAACTTGAAACTGATGTCATGAACTCATATAGGTTGACTCGGACTTCAAAGGACGGAATCGAACTTTCATTAAAGATATATTTGTGACAACGACTTAAGCTAGCCAGGTAAGTGACCTTACTATCGGCATGGTTATATTTGATCTTGACACGTGCCCTGTGGTTTTGTACGTGTCATATACGTTGATATGTGTGAATTGTCTGTGGATCGATATGCTTCCTATATGTTATGTTATGTTATGTTATAATATGTGGTTTGTATGACAATAATTATGGTACGATGTGCTCAAAGATATGTTTGAGATAGGGTACGAGAAGGATGCACAAAACGAAATGTAACGATAGGAGTAAGATACGTTCATGAAACGTTAGAGTTAGGTTACATACCGGAGTGCTATGGATAGGAGAGATTGATGAAAGAACATGGTTAGGTTATGGGTAGAAAGGGATAGGTTTGTGATAGATTGATAGAACGATAGCGTTAGAGTACGTTCTTGTGACGATATGACTAAGGTACGTCACGTAATGATATGTCTGTGATAGGTATAAGAACGTTAAGGCTATGGTAAGTTAGAGAACGATATGACTATGAAGTGTTTACGTTATGACTTGGTTATGAAATGATACATTGTATGCTAGATTATTGTGCTTAAGTACGAAATCATGTGAACGTGAATGTATGTTATTTATGCTGCTTAGTTGATGTGATATGAATGCATGTGACGATGTGTGGCCCTTGTACGATTATGACTTGTTGTATGAGTATTGGAATGTAACTAAATGAATTGTATGACAAGAAATACGGTAAATTGCATGATACATAACCCCGCTGGGAATATGTATGATATGTAACGAAATAAGAATGAGAATGACATATAAGCATGAAAACGTGACACGAGGTTATGTTCATTAAATGATGACTGTAGGACTAGTGGGACCTCATGCATATTGTGTGATAATACATTTGGGAGGATATCCCTATCCCATCACGAGGGTACGGACGCGTACATCCAAATGGCAGGACAACGATCGTTATGCCTTGTATAGCGCTGCCGTGACAGTTTTAGTTTTAACGGGTCCCGGTGGGCCCCCAGAGCATACCCACCGGCTAGGGACAATGGCCTAGCGGTGGGCGAACTAGCTGGTGAGCCCATACTCGCACGTATGGGCTGCGTGTAGAGTATATGGTACACGTCCACGATTACCTATTAGGATTACACCGTAGGGAAAACGAAACGAAACGAAATGAAACGAAACAAAACGAAAGATAGGTTCCATCATTTCATTGCATGTGATTGTTGCATTTAACCCCAATAGTGGGTCACTTACTGAGTATTTCTTTAAATACACAAGCCATATGCTGCTACATTTTTCAGGTTAAGGCAAGAAATTCATGTACGGCTGAGGACGGCATCGCAACTCGAGATCATGGCACATGCATAGGATAGTGGCATTTATTTTCTTGGACTTAGGATAGAATAAGATGTTTTAAACTTAAA
>NW_019268601.1:672407-676361 GCF_002738365.1 Cucurbita moschata | reverse complement strand
GTTTTTTTTTTACTATTTTTTTAAAGGATAAATTTAGTATTCACTATTTTGAAAATGTGCCTTATTCTTATAAATTTTTTGAGATTGGCAGTGGATCTTCGTAATCACCAAACATATAAAAATAAATAAAAAGAAAAACAAAAAAATGAATTTTGTAGGGTTCTCTCTTCTATTCATTTTTCCACATTTCTCTCATCCATTTCTTGCCATTGCTGACTCATCGCCTGATCTGAAGCATTCTCGTAGATCTCTATCTGCCTTCCTCTTCACTTCTCCGCCCCCTCTAGCGGCGTTCCTCTTCACCTCTCCGCCACCACCTACGCGAAGCTTCTTTAAATCTCCACCACCGGCAGCATTTCTCTTCCCCTCTCCGCCACCTCCTACGCAAAGCTTCTTTAAATCTCCACCTCCGGCGTCGTTTCTCTTCCCCTCTCCGCCACCCCCGGCGGCATTTCTCTTCCCCTCTCCGCCACCACCTGCGCGAAGCTTCTTTAAATCTCCACCACCAGCAGCATTTCTCTTCCCCTCTCCGCCACCTCCTACGCAAAGCTTCTTTAAATCTCCACCTCCGGCGTCGTTTCTCTTCCCCTCTCCGCCACCCCCGGCGGCATTTCTCTTCCCATCTCCGCCACCACCTGTGTGAAGCTTCTTTAAATCTCCACCACCAGCAGTATTTCTCTTCCCCTCTCCGCCACCTCCTACGCAAAGCTTCTTTAAATCTCCACCTCCGGCGTCGTTTCTCTTACCCTCTCCGCCACCCCCGGCGGCATTTCTCTTCCTCTCTCCGCCACCACCTGCGCGAAGCTTCTTTAAATCTCCACCCCCGGCAGCGTTTCTTTTCCCCTCTCCGCCACCTCCACTGCAGCCAATGAATTGATGTGAAGACTGTACAGAAGATCAACCACACCAGAGAAGATAGGTTGATTGGGGAGAGAAATGTTCTCAACAAGAGATGAAAACTTTTAATTCAAGCCCTTTAATAATGTAAGAAGAAAATTTTATGATCACTACTTTTGTTTTAAAAATACGTTTATCATTATATAAGTATAACTTTATTTCACGTTTAAAAAAATATTCATAAATTTTCAAAAATAGTATTAATATTTATAATTTATTGAACATATAAGAGAACTTCTATAATAATATTTGAATGAAAAAATATTAGAGTTTTAAAATTTAAACAAATTTGATTTGATTTGATTTTGATTTTTTTTTTTTTACAATTTCCATCTAATTAAAAGTTCAAAAATAAAAACTAGAATTTTAAGTTCAAAATTCACTTTTATTTTATTTTATTACAACACCTTCTCCAACAACATAATGATCACCACAAGAAAAAATAAAGAAAGAGAGAGAGAAAAGTTTATTAGATCTTCCATCTCTTTTATTCTATTTCAATTATTTAAATTTTTACAATCATTTTAGAAAATCATGATCAACAACATTAAAATGAAAAAAAAAAAAAGAATCTATTAAAATTGGGTAAAGATTATTGGGAAAATCAATAAAAGCAGATAAAAAAATGAAAAAATATTATAGATTAAAATTGTTCAAACATAATGGCAAAAGAATTAAAAGTGAGGTAAAAAAAAATGGAAGTTTGTTCCATTAAAATTGGCTAAAGATAATTGTTAATAGAAATAAAAGAAAAATTAGTTGAGTAAAATTGATATTTTTTTTATGTATACTACCAAACACAACTTCTAAGAATAAGAATTATAGAGGATAAACCATGGAAAAAGAATTGAATTTTTAAATATGGGACGACTAGAAAACAGATAATACTCTAACATAAAATAAATTCATCAAATTCTTTTATATGACGGTAGCTTATATCTTCTAGAAAAATGGTTAACTCTGTCTATAAACTTGTTACATGAAAATTCGAACTTGAAACTGATGTAATGAGCACACATAAGTTAACTTGGATTTAAAAAGACAAAATCAAATTTTCATTAAGGATAAATTCATGACCACAACTTAAGCTAATCAAGTGGTCTTTCTATCGACTCGATCGGAAAACTTGTTTTTATGTACGACGACACTCTTGGTAACTGGAAAATATTATATTCTTTTGCATTATATTAGTATGAAAACACAAACACAATCATCCAAATATTTGAAACCTTCCAACATTTTAACATCAACAAACTCACGATTTGGTGATTTGCTCGTAGGAACCATTGGGTCTTCACTATCAACCATGAACGAGCTCACCTGACAGGTTGCAACATTTCATAATTTCAGTATAATTGTTCGAGGAAAAATGTTTCCAACCCCATCTAAATATGCAGTTTATTTTATTATTCTCCACCCGTTTCTTATCTCGTTTGTGATAATTTTAGCATCAAGAATGGGGTAATCGTATCTTCAAAACTTAGATGATAAGAATTGTAGCAAGGTTGCATATTGTCATCGTCAAAGTTCTTTTAGAGGAAATTGATAAGTTAGGAAAAAAAAACTTTCGGGATTCATGTTGTAATAGCCCAACAATAAATAAAGAAATAAATATCTTTCCCATTACTAAATTATATTGAAATTAGTAAAAGTTAAATGTATGTATCAAACTTTTATGAAAATTTAAAGGTAATTTTTTAAAAACAAAATATTAACCATTTGTATCCCTAACTAATTATAAGACTATTTTTAAATTTTTTTTTTAAAATTTAACTGCAATTTTTAACTCTATGGAAAGTTTAATTGTATTATTGAAACTTTATAGTATTTTTTTTTAATTTAATTTTTTTTGTTTTTTTTTACTATTTTTTTAAAAGACAAATTTAGTATTCACGGTTTGAAAATGTGCATTATTCCTATAAATTTTTTGAGATTGGCAGTTGATCTTCATAATCACCAAACATATTAAAAAAAAGAAAAAAGAAGAACAAAAAAATGAATCTTGTAGGGTTCTCTCTGCTATTCATTTTTCCACTTTTCTCTCATCCATTTCTTGCCATTGCTGACTCATGGCCGGACTTGAAGCATTCTCCTAGATCTCTATCTTTCTTCCTCTTCACATCTCCGCCCCCTCCAGCGGCGTTCCTCTTCACCTCTCCGCCCGCCACCACCTACGCGAAGCTTCTTTAAATCTCCACCACCGGCAGCATTTCTCTTCCCCTCTCCGCCACCTCCTACGCAAAGCTTCTTTAAATCTCCACCTCCGACGTCATTTCTCTTCCCCTCTCCGCCACCTCCGACGTCATTTCTCTTCCCCTCTCCGCCACCACCTGCGCGAAGCTTCTTTAAATCTCCACCCCCGGCAGCATTTCTCTTCCCCTCTCCGCCACCTCCTACACAAAGCTTCTTTAAATCTCAACCTCCGGCGTCGTTTCTCTTCCCCTCTCTGCCACCTCCGGCGGCATTTCTCTTCCCCTCTCCGCCCCCACCTGCGCGAAGCTTCTTTAAATCTCCACCCCCAGCAGCATTTCTCTTCCCCTCTCCGCCACCTCCTACGCAAAGCTTTTTTAAATCTCAACCTCCGGCGTCGTTTCTCTTCCCCTCTCCGCCACCCCCGGCGGCATTTCTCTTCCCCTCTCCGCCACCACCTGTGCGAAGCTTCTTTAAATCTCCACCCGCGGTAGCGTTTCTCTTCCCCTCTCCGCCACCTCCACTGCAGACAATGGACTGATGTGAAGACGGTACAAAAGATCAACCACGCCAGAGAAGATAAGTTGATTGGGGAGAGAGATGTTCTCAACAAGAGATAACACTTTTAATTCAAGCCCTCTAATAATGTAACAAGAAAATTTTATGATCACTACTTAGTTTTTAAAAATAAGTTTATTATTATATAACTATAACTTTATTTCACGTTTAAAACAATATTCATAAATTTTCAAAAATAGTATTAATATTTATAATTTATTGAACATATAAGAGAACTTCTATATTAATATTTCAATGAAAAAATATTAGAGTTTTAAAATTTAAACAAATTTGATTTGATTTGATTTT
>NW_019268601.1:658222-664889 GCF_002738365.1 Cucurbita moschata | reverse complement strand
ATCATGTGAACGTGAATGTATGTTATTTATGCTGCTTAGTTGATGTGATATGAATGCATGTGACGATGTGTGGCCCTTGTACGATTATGGCTTGTTGTATGAGTATTGGAATGTAACTGAATGAATTGTATGACAAGAAATACGGTAAATTGCATGATACATAACCCCGCTGGGAATATGTATGATATGTAACGAAATAAGAATGAGAATGACATGTAAGCATGAAAACGTGACACGAGGTTATGTTCATTAAATGATGACTGTAGGACTAGTGGGACCTCATTAAGCATGAAAACGTGACACGAGGTTATGTTCATTAAATGATGACTGTAGGACTAGTGGGACCTCATGCATATTGTGTGATAATACATTTGGGAGGATATCCCTATCCCATCACGAGGGTACGGACGCGTACATCCAAATGGCATGATAATACATTTGGGAGGATATCCCTATCCCATCACGAGGGTACGGACGCGTACATCCAAATGGCAGGACAACGATCGTTATGCCTTGTATAGCGCTGCCGTGACAGTTTTAGTTTTAACGGGTCCTGGTGGGCCCCCAGAGCATACCCACCGGCTAGGGACAATGGCCTAGCGGTGGGCGAACTAGCTGGTGAGCCCATACTCGCACGTATGGGCTGCGTGTAGAGTATATGGTACACGTCCACGATTACCTATTAGGATTACACCGTAGGGAAAACGAAACGAAACGAAATGAAACGAAACAAAACGAAAGATAGGTTCCATCATTTCATTGCATGTGATTGTTGCATTTAACCCCAATAGTGGGTCACTTACTGAGTATTTCTTTAAATACACAAGCCATATGCTGCTACATTTTTCAGGTTAAGGCAAGAAATTCATGTACGGCTGAGGACGGCATCGCAACTCGAGATCATGGCACATGCATAGGATAGTGGCATTTATTTTCTTGGACTTAGGATAGAATAAGATGTTTTAAACTTAAACGTTTATTTATTTTATTTCGAGTCTTTTGTTGTGTCGTTTTAAAGATGATTTCGGATGGTGTGTCCCACGACACCAAATAAATAAATAAATATATATATATATATATATATATATAGTTGAACTTCTAATCAAATAACATTTATAAGTTTCTAAAAGGGACAGTTGACCGTCTATACTCGCCCTCTGTAAGAATTGATGTTATACTAAAATCCTAACATATTTGATTGGTTAAGTAACCACACGAATTTAGGAAGTAATACGTGTAGGGTGCACTTGGTTTTGCATGCATGCTAAAGCAAATTATCCCTAGATGGCTAAATCTAATGATTCTCTATACTTATGAAGTTAAATATATATATCTATTGGACTTGCTGCCTTTATGAGATTTAGTACTCAATGTTTATATGCTTGCTGGACTATCTTTCTACTGCTTTTATCTATTCATACTATGTTGGTGGACTGGAGGATTTGTGTATCTGCACTACGGGTGTTGATGGAAGATATCTCCCCGTTGAGCTTGTATGGCTGTATGTGTTGTTAATAATACATAAACTTCTGTTGAATGATTGTGTGAACTTAAGATATGATTGATAAGTTGTAGTGTTGTGATATGCCTGGGTGAACTCTTGTAGGGATTGAGTTGGGTTAAGTGAGGGGACCCTCCTGATGTTACAGTCTATGGTGTCGTGAGCGACGCTTAGAGGGAGAGACCCTTTAACCCTAGACTATTATGGACTTGGAAGTCTTGATTGAGTGAATATGGAAGCCAAGTCCCCTAACTTAATAGTTTTAACTACCCTTGAGATATAGAGAACCACATTAGGCCCCCGAAGTGTAGAGAGATGACCTCTTAGTTGACAGTATCTGGTATAGCGTTCGAGTATGCTCCGCTTCCCTTCCTACTCCGGTATGGTACAGTTGAGCTAGGCGAGACGCCAGTTAGGGAGGTGTTACCCTCCCCTTCCTACTCCAGTGTGTTACTGTTGAGCTAGGCGAGACGCCAATTAGGTTGATGTTACTCTTCCCTTCCTACTTCGGTGTGGTACCGTTGAGCTAGGCGAGACGCCAATTAGGGAGGTGTTACTCTTCCCTTCCTACTCCGGTGTGGTACTGTTGAGCTTGGCGAGACGCCTGTTAGGGAAGTGTTACTCAGTGGTAGATCGACTACTCTGCATGGGGATCCGTCTCATGGTAAGATGTTGATCACGCGAGTGGGTCAAGGTCGCTTGCATGATGGGTCCGTCGTGTGGAAGGATGTTGACCATGCAGTGACTAATTCTAGCTGGGTTGTACGAGTCGTAAAGGAAGATACAAGGGAGCACCCCATCCTCAAACGTTGAATACCGCTTTAAAAGTTAAGTCCTTCCGCCCTGAACTGTGTACTGAGAGTACTGAGACTCTAGGGTCTAGAGTATTGTTGGTGGTTCTCTCCTTAACTTGGATGGGATTAAGAGCCTACAAGTAGGTTGCTTACTGAGTATATTTTTATACTCATCCCGTTTCCCCTTCTTTTTTTCAGGTACCAGTCGAGGTGGGGAGGTGTTAAAGAGCTGCACTATCACATAGGGGTGTCGTTCCGGAGCATCCGTCCCTTGTCGGTCTTTTAGAATCTTTTGTATTTTTCTTTCATCATTGTATTTCCCCTTGTAATATTTGACTTTAATTTTGTATTTAATTTTGGTGTCGTTGACTCATTTTTCTTGATTTAAATTTTATCAGATTTTCATCCCCTATTTTATTTCTTTTAAATTTTTATTTGTTTTCGATTTCGTCTTCTTAGTCACGATTCGATTTTTCGAAGCCTCGAAAATCGGGTCGTTATAGATAAATCTATCCTATTTAATATTATTCTATCGATAATTCTTTTTGGTATTCATTTTTAAAAGTCTATACTAGTACAATATAAAAATGGTATATTAGTTATATATGAAAGTAAAATTAAAACTAGGTGGTAGAAATTGTAATTTATGTGCTGTCAAGTTTTTTTACCCATTAAATTTTGGCAGAAAAGCTAGAGTCTCACTAACTAACATTATATCATTTGAAGATGTGCAAAGTCACATGAATTTGGTATAAACTTTCATATTTATGCCAATGTTTTTTAATATTTATGTCACGACCCGATTTTTGAGGCTTCGAAAGTCGGATCGTGACCCAAAAGATGAAATTGAAAACAAACAAAAAGAAAGGAAAAGGAAAGAAAAGTAAAGTAAGAGATAAAAATACCATTTAATTAAAACAAATGAGAGAAAAGTTTTGTTTCAAATTATTACAAAATAATTACAAATATAAAATGATTGTTAACTTATATAACGTTAATCAATAATGTAGAAATTAAAATTATATCTTTGTGGGTAGCGTAGCTTTTGACTAAAAGGTAAAGAAATCTTATTATAAAAGTTTTAGATTATAAAAGTTTCTGAAACTAAATTATTTTTTCACGTCCATTATTAAAGTCCCTTGTCATCAAGGTGGTTCATCTCATTAGATATAAGATAGAACATTAGAGACCTCATTGTAATACATCTTTAGAGACCCTAATTAAACTTGTTACTATCACGAGGCCTCATAATCAATTTAAAGGAGGGCTTTCAGGAGATGTTGCTGGATTTGGGCCAGTTGGGACACGCCTCTTCGTGCCTAGACCCAATGGAGGCGTTTCGGAAGATGTTGCTGGATTTGGTCCAATTGGGACACGCCTTTTGGTGCCTAAACTTGAGGGAGGGATTTCAAGAGATGTTGCTGGATTTGGGCCAGTTGGGACACGCCTCTTCGTGCCTAGACCCAATAGAGGCGTTTCGGGAGATATTGCTGGATTTGGCCTAGTTGGGACACGCCTTTTGGTGCCTAAACTTGAGGGAGGGATTTCAAGAGATGTTGCTGGATTTGGGCCAGTTGGGACACGCTTCATCGTGCCTAGACCCAATGGAGGCGTTTCGGGAGATGTTGCTGGATTTAGGCTAGTTGGTACACGCCTCTTAGTGCCAAGACCCAATGGTGGCGTTTCAGGAGATGTTGCAGGATTTGGTCCAGTTGGGACATGCCACTTAGTGCCAAGACCCAATGGTGGCGTTTCGGGAGATGTTGCTGGATTTGGTCCAGTTGGGACATACCTTTTGGTGCCTAAACTTGAGGGAGGGCTTTCAGGGGATGTTGCTGGATTCGGGCCAGTTGGGACACGCCTCTTCGTGCCTAGACCCAACGGAGGCGTTTCGGGAGATGTTGCTGGATTTGGTCCAGTTGGGGCACGCCTTTTGGTGCCTAAACTTGAGGGAGAGCTTTCAGGAGATGTTGCTGGATTTGGGCCAGTTGGGACACGCCTCTTAGTGCCTAGACCCAATGGTGGCGCTTCGGGAGATGTTGCTGGATTTGGTCCTGTTGGGACAAGCCTTTTGGTGCCTAAACTTGAGGGAGGGCTTTCAGGAGATGTTGCTGGATTTGGTCCGGTTGGTACTAGTCTTTTGAGACCCAAAGAAAACACAATTCCACCCTCATCCCACTTTGCCTCGAGACCATTGAGATTGGACAAAATAGCAACTAGAGAGATCAACAAGAAGGGAGAAACCATATCAACATTTTTAAGCAAGCCCATTTTGTCTTCACACAAGTATTCTAACTATAAATCACAAGTTTGAACAACTAATTTAGAAATGTAGTAATAGCGGTCGGTAAATATATTTCCATGTTTAAAAAATTTACTGTCTATATAATGATATTTTTTGTTGGATGAGATTTTTACTATCTATAATGATATTTTTTGTTTGAAGAGTTTTCCTAATAGTAATCAATAATTTTTTGGAAACTAATTATGCCTCCCAAGAAATATATCTAATTATTCTCATCAATTTTATTTTAGAAAAACTTCTTTTTTTAGTCACTATTTGCTTTAGTAATCCACAAATTAATTAACATGGGTCCCATATTTTTTAAAATTGATTTAAAGGTGACTAATATTTAATAAGTTCCATCGAGAATGTGATGGTTAAAATTCTTGTATATCACATTAAATGCTTAGAAAATGCATGCTAAATAAATGTCTATTAAAACCATTTTAAATTATGCAATTTTATAAAATAAATTATAATTATTATTATTTTTATCAAATTGTTATGGTTAAATTTTCAAATTTTAATCCTATTTTTTATATATACTGCCAAACACAACCTGCTTCTGGGAACAAGAATTATGGAGGATAAAGGATGGAAAAATAATTAAATTTTGAAATATGGGATGACTAGGAAGCAGATAATACTCTACATAAAATAAATTCATCAAATTCTTTTATACGACCCTAGCTTATATCTAAAAATAAATTCATCAAATTCTTTTATATAACAATAGCTTATATCTTCTAAAAAAATGGTTAACTCTGTCTGTAAACTTGTTACATGAAAGTTCGAACTTGAAACTTACGTCATGAGCGCACATAGATGAACTTGGATTTCAAAAGACAGAATCAAACGTTTATTAAGGATTAAATTCATGACAACTTAAGCTAATCAGGTAAGTGGTCTTTCTATAGGCTAGATCGGAAGACTTGTGGAGAGGAGTGTGGGAGAGAGGTGACATGGTTGGGAGAGAGAGTTTGGAAAATGGATGAGACATTAGTGGAGAGATCAACAAAACGATATAAACCATATTGACATTTTTTGCAAACCCATTTTGTCGTCACACTGATATTCTACCTCTAAATCTCACCTATATATAAACCCTAGTGAACAACTAATTTAGAAAAATATTAATAAATGATATTGTTTTGGTTGAGTTTTCCTAATTTATTCGTAACAAATGATTTGTAGAAACTAATTATGCTCTATAAAAAAAATATCTAACCATTTCAATCTCTTCTATTTTAGAAATTCATCTAATTTTAATTTTAATTCTAAAATAAAAATATTTTCATTTAACTTAAAATTAGTTACACTTAAACTTCATCAAACTCTCCATCCTTACCATTCTTTACCATTCCTTCCCCAAATATCTCTCCCCATTACTCAATTATATTGAAATTAGTAAAAGTTAAATGTATGTACGAAACTTTTATGAAAATTTAAAGGTACTTTTTTTAAAACAAAATATTAATAATTTCTATCCCTAACTAATTATAATTCTATTTTTAATTTTTTTTTTAAATTTAATTGCAATTTTTAACTCTAAGAAAAATTTAATTGTATTATTGAAACTTTAGAGTATTTTTTTTTAATTTAATTTTTTTTGTTTTTTTTTACTATTTTTTTAAAGGACAAATTTAGTATTCACTATTTTGAAAATGTGCCTTATTCTTATAAATTTTTTGAGATTGGCAGTGGATCTTCATAATCACCAAACATATAAAAAAAAAATAAAAAAAAAGAACAAAAAAATGAATTTTTTAGGGTTCTCTCTGCTATTCATTTTTCCACATTTCTCTCATCCATTTCTTGCCATTGCTGACTCATGGCCCGATCTGAAGCATTCTCATAGATCTCTATCTGCCTTCCTCTTCACTTCTCCGCCCCCTCCAGCGGCGTTCCTCTTCACCTCCCCGCCACCTACGCGAAGCTTCTTTAAATCTCCACCACCGGCAGCATTTCTCTTCCCCTCTCCGCCACCTCCTACGCAAAGCTTCTTTAAATCTCCACCTCCGGCGTCGTTTCTCTTCCCCTCTCCGCCACCCCCGGCGGCATTTCTCTTCCCCTCTCCGCCACCACCTG
>NW_019268601.1:652915-657827 GCF_002738365.1 Cucurbita moschata | reverse complement strand
TTTTTTTTTTTTACAATTTCGATCGAATTAAAAGTTAAAAAATAAAAACGAGAATTTTAAGTTCAAAATTCACTTTTATTTTATTTTATTACAACACCTTCTCCAACAACATAATGATCACCCCAAGAAAAAATAAAGAAAGAGAGAGAAAAGTTTATTAGATCTTCCATCTCTTTTATTCTATTTCAATTATTTAAATTTTTACAATCATTTTAGAAAATCATGATCAACAACATTAAAATGAAAAAAAAAAAAAAAAGAATCTATTAAAATTGGGTAAAGATAATTGGGAAGATCATTAAAAGCAAATAAAAAAATGAAAAAAAAAGAATAGATTAAAATTGTTCAAAGATAATAGCAAAAGAATTAAAAGTGTGGTGAAAAAAAGAAAAATTGGCTAAAGATAATTGTTAATAGAATTAAAAGAAAAATTAGTGGAGATGTTGCTGGATTTGGTCCTGTTGGGACATGCCTTTTCGTGCCTAAACTTGAGGGAGGGCTTTGAGGAGATGTTGCTGGATTTGGTCCGGTTGGTACTAGTCTTTTGAGACCCAAAGAAAGCACATTGCCACCCTCATCCCACTTTGCCCCAAGACCATTGAGATTGGACAAAATAGCAACGGGAGAGATCAACAAGAAGGCAGAAACCATATTGACATTTTTAAGGAAGCCCATTTGGTCTTCACACAAGTATTCTAACTATGAAATCACAACTTTATATAAACTCTAGTGAACAACTAATTTAGAAATGTAGTAATAGCGGTTGGTAAATATATTTGTATGTTTAAAAAATTTACTGTCTATAATGATATTTTTTGTTGGATGAGTTTTCCTAATTTATTGGTAACCAATAATTTTTTGGAAAAACTTCTTTTTTTAGTCACCATTTGTGCTTTAGTAATCCACAAATTTAGATACTCAATTATGTAGGAGCTGGTTAATTAACACCGGTCCCATATTTTTTTAAATGGATTTAAAGGTGACTAATATTTAATAAGTTCCATGGAGAATGTGATGGTTAAAATTCTTGTATATCACAATGAATGCTTAGAAAATGCATGCTAAATAAATGTCTATTAAAACCATTTTAAATTATGCAATTTTATAAAATAAATTATTATTATTATTATTTTTATCAAATTGTTATGGTTAAATTATCAAATTTTAATCCTATTTAAATAAATGAACATACAAGACTATTTATTTGATGCTAGGTGATAACAAAATTAAGAAAACCACTCATCTATCATCAAACCTCTTAAAATGGTAAATCTACTCTGTCTAATTTTTTTTTTTATCCTCGTTTATCGCTAGTAAAGGTAATTGATATGTTTATCATCTTTTTATCTTATCAATAGACTAAAAGTGATAAATGTATCGTATTTAATTTTATTTCTATCGATAATTGTTTTCGTATTCATTTTTAAAAGACCAAAATGATACAATATAAAAGTGGTCTATTAGTTGTAACGACCCTAAAGTTCTACATACTCAGAGTTTTTACTAATGTCTCAAACTCATTTCTCATGCGGAAATATAACTCTTAAAAGAAAACGTCATCTATATTATAAATATTGAAAACATTAAAAACATTTTTTTCTCTGAAAAATACAGTCATGATCTTATGTGTTTAAATACAAAATACTAAAATTTAGAGAAAATAAAAATAAATACAAAATAATTTAAAACAATGAAATGCAAAACAACTATTTTAACCTAAAATATGCTTATGAACATACAACATGCATGTGGTCTCTCTAAATTCTATCATAATGTATTTCTTGACACAACCCTCTAAATTCTATCCATAGTTGTTAAATTATAAATGTTAATCAATGAGGTAGAAATTGAAAGTATATGTTCATGGGCAATGAAGATTTTGAAAATAAAATAAAGAAATATTATTATCATAGTTTTAGAATAAAAAACTTTTAAGACTAAATTATTCTCTTTCACGCCCATTATTAGAGTCACTCGCCATAAAGTTGAATCATCTATCTCAGTAGATAAAAGATAGAAAATTAGAGACTTCATTGTAATACATGGTAGAGAACCTAATTAAGCTTGCTACTATTAGTAGGCATCATAATAAATTTAATGGATGGCTTTCCGGAGATGTTGTTGGATTTGGGCCATTTGGAATGCGCATCTGGGTGCCTAAACCCAATTGAGGGTTTTGGGGAGATTATGCTGGATTTGGAACGGTTGGGACAACTCTCTTTGTTTCTAAACTTGAGGGAGGGCCCCTCGTGGTGCCTAAACTTGAGGGAGGGCATTCAGGAGATGTTGCTGGTTTTGGGCCATTTGGTACACAGCTCTTAGGTGCCTAAACTTGAGGGAGGACTTTTAGGAGGTTTTGGGCCATTTGGTACACACCTCTTAGATGCCTAAACTTGAGGGAGGACTTTCAGGAGATGTTGTTGATTTTGGGGCATTTGGTACACGCCTTTTGGTTCCTAAACTTGAGGAGGGCTTTTCAAGAGATGTTGCAGGTTTTGGGTCCTTAGGTACACGCCTCTACTAAGAGATGTAGTGCCTTTGGGTCATTTGGTACACGCCTCTACTAAGAGATGTAATGCCTAGAGGCAATGTAGGTGTTACAGGAGATGTTGTTGAATTTGGTCCTTTTGGGACACTTCTCTTGGTGCCTAAATTTGGGGAGGGCTTTCAGGAGAAGTTGCTGGATTAGGTCCAGTTGGGACACGCCTCTTAGCTCCTAGACCCAATGGAGGTGTTTCGGAAGTTGTTGCTGGATTAGGTCCAATTGGGACACGCCTCTTGGTGCCTAAACTTGAGGGAGGGCTTTTAGGAGAAGTTGCTGGATTTGGGCCAGTTGGCACAGGTCTTAGTGCCTAGACAACTGGCCCAGGCCTCTTAGTGCCTAGACCCAATGGAGGCGTTTCAGGAGGTGTAGCTGGATTTGGGCCAGTTGGCACAGGTCTCTTAGTTCCCTGTGCCTAGACCCAATGAAGGTGTTGCTGGATTTGGGCCAATTGGCACACGTCTCTTAGTGCCTAGACCCAATGGAGGCGTTTAAAGAGATGTTGTTGGATTAGTCTATTTGGGACATGCCTTTTAAGTCCTTAGAAAGCACATTGCAACTCCACTTGCCTCAAGATCATTAAAAGCAAAGAAAAAAATGAAAAAAAAAAAGAATAATAGATTAAAATTGTTCAAAAATAATTGCAAAAGAATTAAAAGTGAGGTGAATAAAGAAAAAAAAAAGTCTTTTATTGCTCGATTACAATTGGATAAAAATAATTATTAATAGAATTAAAAGAAAAATTATTGACAATTTTTTATGTATACTGCCAAACACAACCTGCTTATGGGACAAGAATTATAGAGAATAAAGGATGGAAAAATAATTAAATTTTGAAATATGGGATGACTAGGAAGCAGATAATACTTCAACATAAAATAAATTTATCAATTTCTTTTATAGACCGTAGCTTATATCTAAAAATAAATTCATCAAATTCTTTTATATAACCGTAGCTTATATCTTCTAGAAAAATGGTTAACTCTGTCTGTAAACTTGTTACATGAAAGTTCGAACTTGAAACTGACGTCATGAGCATACATAGATTAACTTGGATTTCAAAAGACAGAATCAAACGTTCATTAAAGATTAAATTCATGACAACAACTTAAGCTAATAAGATAAGTGGTCTTAATATGGGCTAGATCGGAAGACTTGTGGAGAGGAGTGTGGGGGAAATGTGAAATGATTGGAAGAGATAGTTTGGAAAATGGACAAGACATTAGTGGAGAGATGAACAAAAGGACATAAACCATATTGACATTTTTATGCAAATCCATTTTGTCGTCACACACATATTCTACCATTAAATCTCACCTCTATATAAACCCTAGTGAACAACTAATTTAGAAATACAGTAATAAATGATATTTTTTTGGTTGAGTTTTCCTAATTTATTGGTAACAATGATTTATAGAAACTAATTATGCTCCATAAAAAAAATATCTAACCATTTCAATCTCTTTTATTTTAAAAATTCATCTAATTTTAATTTTAATTCTAAAATACAAATATTTCATTTAACTTAAAATTAGTTACACGGAAACTTCATCAAACTCTCCATCGTTACCGTTCCTTACCATTCCTTCCCCAAATATCTCTTCCCATTACTAAATTATATTGAAATTAGTAAAAGTTAAATGTATGTACGAAACTTTTATGAAAATTTAAAGGTACTTTTTTTAAAACAAAATATTAATAATTTCCATCCCTAGCTAATTATAAGACTATTTTTTAATTGTTTTTTTTTAATTTAACTGCAATTTTTAACTCTAAGAAAAGTTTAATTGTATTATTGAAACTTTAGAGTATTTTTTTTAATTTAAATTTTTTTGTTTTTTTTTACTATTTTTTTAAAAGACAAATTTAGTATTCACTATTTTGAAAATGTGCCTTATTCTTATAAATTTTTTGAGATTTGCAGTGATCTTCATAATCACCAAAAATATAAAAAAAATAAAAAAGAAAGAACAAAAAAATGATTTTTTTAAGGTTCTCTCTGCTATTCATTTTTCCACATTTCTCTCCCATTTCTTGCCATTGCTGACTCATCGCCCGACCTCAAGTATTCTCGTGGATCTCTATCTGCCTTCCTCTTCACTTCTCCGCCCCCTCCAGCGGCGTTCCTCTTCACCTCTCCGCCACCACCTACGCGAAGCTTCTTTAAATCTCCACCACCGGCAACATTTCTCTTCCCCTCTCCGCCACCTCCTACGCAAAGCTTCTTTAAATCTCCACCTCCGGCGTCGTTTCTCTTCCCCTCTCCGCCACCCCCGGCGGCATTTCTCTTTCCCTCTCCGCCACCACCTGTGCGAAGCTTCTTTAAATCTCCACCCCCGGCAGCATTTCTCTTCCCCTCTCCGCCACCTC
>NW_019268601.1:630622-649008 GCF_002738365.1 Cucurbita moschata | reverse complement strand
TTCCAAAGATAATTGAAAAAGAATTAAAAGTGTGGACAAAAAAAAAAGTTTGTTGAATTAAAATTGGCTAAAGATAATTGTTAATAGAATTAAAAGAAAAATGAGTGGTGTAAAATTGATAATTTTTTTATGTATACTGCCAAACACAACTTCTAAGAATAAGAATTATAGAGGATAAACCATGAAAAAGAATTGAATTTTTAAATATGGGACGACTAGAAAACAGATAATACTCTAAAATAAAATAAATTCATCAAATTCTTTTATATGACAGTAGCTTATATCTTCTAGAAAAATGGTTAACTCTATCTATAAACTTGTTACATGAAAGTTCGAACTTGAAACTGATGTCATGAGCACACATAAGTTAACTTGGATTTCAAAATACAGAATCAAATTTTCATTAAGGATAAATTCATGACAACAACTTAAGCTAATCAAGTAAGTGGTATTTCTATCGACTTGATCCGAAAACTTGTTTTATGTACGACACTCTTGGTGACTGGAAAATATTATATTCTTTTGCATTATATTAGTATGAAAATACAAACAATCATCCAAATATTTGAAACCTTCCAACATTTTAACATCAACAAACTCACGATTTGGTGATTTGCTCGTAGGAACCATTGGGTCTTCACTATCAACCATGAACGAGCTCACCTGACAGGTTGCAACATTCCATAATTTGAGTGTAATTGTTCGAGGAAAAATGTTTCCAACCCCATCTAAATATGCAATTTATTTTATTGTTCTCCACCCGTTTCTTATCTGGTCTGTGATAATTTTAGCATCAAGAATGGGGTAATCGTATCTTCTAAACTTGGATGATAAGAATTGTAGCAAGGTTGCATATTGTCATCGTCAAAGTTCTTTTAGAGGAAATTGATAAGTTAGGAAAAAAAAACTTTCGGGATTCATGTTGTAATAGCCCAACAATAAATAAAGAAATAAAGAAATAAAAGTAATTATAAAAAAAAAAATAGTTAAAATAATAAAATAATAAATAAATAAAAATTAAAAGAAGAAAAACATTTGGTAACCATCTCTCCTCCTTCCTTCCATCTCTCACCACTCCTTCCCTAAGAATAATCTGGCAATAAATCAGGAATCTCTTTTCTGTAAAAACAACAGCAGATTTAAGCAGAATTCTTCCTTCCTACAAAAACAAATAGAAAAAGAAGACAAAAGGTTTAAGCAGACTAGCTAGCTCCGCCGTAGGAGATATGTCATCTGAAGAGGTCAGTATGTTAAATCTTCCTTTTATTTTATTAAATAATATTAATTTGGTTACAATTATTTAGTTTTGAATTAGAGATTAAATGAAAAGAATTTTGTATGAGTTTAGGAAATAAAAAACAATTATATTTTAGATCTACTGAATTGTTGGAATGATTTAGGTTGTAATTTTTTATGAATTATAGGAAAAGAATATAACCAAATGAATGACTAAATTAAAAGCTAAGAATATAATTGTTAACTAAATCAGAAAGAAGACAAAGGAAATGAGAAAAAACGAGATAGAGATAGAAATACAGGACTGTTAACTGAAAAGAAAAATAATAATAATAATAAAAAGGGATGATTTGGAAGTAGGAATAGATCAACAAAATTGAATAATACCTTCTTAAAAATAATTACAGAAGAAGAGGGAAGATTGAGGAAAAATTTGTTGAACAAGATTTAACAGTAAAACAGGAAATATAGAGTGCACTCCTTTAAATTTTGTCTGACACGAAATATCAGAATTTTACGATGGCAAATCTAAATTAGAGAAATAATTTTATAGAGTTCAAACTTGAAACTGATGTCATGAACTCATATAGGTTGACTCGGATTTCAAAGGACGGAATCGAACTTTCATTAAAGATATATTTGTGACAACGACTTAAGCTAGCTAGGTAAGTGACCTTACTATCGGTATGGTTATATTTGATGTTGACACGTGCCTTGTGGTTTTGTACGTGTCATATACATTGATATGTGTGAATTGTCTGTGGATCGATATGCTTCCTATATATTATGTTATATTATGTTATAATATGTGGTTTGTATGACAATAATTATGGTACGATGTGCTCAAAGATATGTTTGAGATAGGGTACGAGAAGGATGCACAAAACGAAATGTAACGATAGTTGTAAGATACGTTCATGAAACGTTAGAGTTAGGTTACATACCGGAGTGCTATGGATAGGAGAGATTGATGAAAGAACATGGTTAGGTTATGGGTAGAAAGGGATAGGTTTGTGATAGATTGATAGAACGATAGCGTTAGAGTACGTTCTTGTGACGATATGACTAAGGTACGTCACGTAATGATATGTCTGTGATAGGTATAAGAACGTTAAGGCTATGGTAAGTTAGAGAACGATATGACTATGAAGTGTTTACGTTATGACTTGGTTATGATATGATACATTGTATGCTAGATTATTGTGCTTAAGTACGAAATCATGTGAACGTGAATGTATGTTATTTATGCTGCTTAGTTGATGTGATATGAATGCATGTGACGATGTGTGACCCTTGTACGATTATGGCTTGTTGTATGAGTATTGGAATGTAACTGAATGAATTGTATGACATGAAATACGGTAAATTGCATGATACATAACCCCGCTGGGAATATGTATGATATGTAACGAAATGAGAATGAGAATGACATGTAAGCATGAAAACGTGACACGGGGTTATGTTCATTAAATGATGGTTGTAGGACTAGTGGGACATCATGCATATTGTGTGATCATGCATTTGGGGGGATATCCATATCCCATCACGAGGGTACGGACGCGTACATCCAAATGGCAGGACAACGATCGTTATGCCTTGCATAGCGCTGCCGTGAGAGTTTTAGTTTTAACAGGTCCCGGTGGGCCCCCAGAGCATACCCACCGGCTAGGGACAATGGCCCAGCGGTGTGCGAACTAGCTGGTGAGCCCATACTCGCACGTATGGGCTGAGTGTAGAGTATATGGTACACGTCCACGATTACCTGTTAGGATTACACCGTAGGGAAAACGAAACGAAATGAAATGAATGAAACGAAACGAAAGATAGGTTCCATCATTTCATTGCATGCGATTGTTGCATTTAACCCCAATAGTGGGGTCACTTACTGAGTATTTCTTTAAATACTCAAGCCATATCTGCTACATTTTTCAGGTTAAGGCAAGAAATTCCTGTACGGCTGACGACGACATCGCAACTCGAGATCATGGCACATGCATAGAATAGTGGCATTTATTTTCTTAGACTTAGGATAGAACAAGATGTTTTAAACTTAAACGTTTATTTATTTTATTTCGAGTCTTTTGTTGTGTCGTTTTAAAGATGATTTCGGATTGTGTGTCCCACGACACCAAATAAATAAATATATATCTATCTATCTATATATATATATATATATATATATATATATATAGTTGAACTTCTAATCAAATAACATTTATAAGTTTCTAAAAGGGACAGTTGACCTTCTATACTCGCCCTCTATACTCGTCCTCTGTAAGAATTGATGTTATACTAAAATCCTAACATATTTGATTGGTTAAGTAACCACACGAATTTAGGAAGTAATACGTGTTGGGTGCACTTGGTTTTGCATGCATGCTAAAGCAAATTATCCCTAGATGGCTAAATCTAATGATTCTCTATACTTATGAAGTTAAATATATATATCTATTGGACTTGCTGCCTTTATGAGATTTCGTACTCAATGTTTATATGCTTGCTGGACTATCTTTCTACTGCTTTTATCTATTCATACTATGTTGGTGGACTGGAGGATTTGTGTATCTGCACTACGGGTGTTGATGGAAGATATCTCCCCGTTGAGTTTGTATGGCTGTATGTGTTGTTAATAATACATAAACTTCTGTTGAATGATTGGGTGAACTTAAGATATGATTGATAAGTTGTAGTGTTGTGATATGCCTCGGGTGAACTCTTGCAGGGATTGAGTTGGGTTTAGTTAGGGGACCCTCCTGATGTTACAGTCTATGGTGTCGTGAGCGACGCTTAGAGGGAGAGACCCTTTAACCCTGGACTGTTATGGACTTGGAAGTCTTGATTAAGTGAATATGGAAGCCAGGTCCCCTAACTCAATAGTTTTAACTACCCTTGAGATATAGAGAACCACATTAGGCCCTCGAAGTATAGAGAGATGACCTCTTAGTTGATAGTATCTAGTATAGCGTTCGAGTATGCTCCGCTTCCCTTCCTACTCCGGTGTGGTACAGTTGAGCTAGGCGAGACGCGAGTTAGGGAGATGTTACCCTCCCCTTCCTACTCCAGTGTGTTACTGTTGAGCTAGGCGAGACGCCAATTAGGGAGATGTTATTCTTCCCTTCCTACTTCGGTGTGGTACCATTGAGCTAGGCGAGACGCCAATTAAGGAGGTGTTACTCTTCCCTTCCTACTCCGGTGTGGTACTGTTGAGCTTGGCGAGACGCCTGTTAGGGAAGTGTTACTCAGTGGTAGATCGACTACTCTGCATGGGGATCCGTCTCATGGTAAGATGTTGATCACGCGAGTGGGTCAAGGTCGCTTGCATGATGGGTCCGTCCTGTGGAAGGATGTTGACCATGCAGTGACTAATTCTAGCTAAGAGTACTGAGACTCTAGGGTCTAGAGTATAGTTGGTGGTTCTTTCCTTAACTTGGATGCGATTAAAAGCCTACAAGTAGGTTCTTACTGAGTATATTTTTATACTCACCCCGTTTCCCCTTCTTTTTTTTCAGGTACCAGTCGAGGTGGGGAGGTGTTCAAGAGCTGCACTATCACATAGGGGTGTCATTCTGGAGCGTCACTCCCTTGTCGGTCTTTTAGAATCTTTTGTATTTTTCTTTCATAATTGTATTTCCCCTCGTAATATTTGACTTTAATTTTGTATTTAATTTTGGTATCGTTAACTCATTTTTCTTCATTTAAATTTTTTCAGATTTTCATCCCGTATTTTATTTCTTTTAAATTTTTATTTGTTTTCGATTTCGTCTTTTTAGTCACTATTCGATTTTTCGAAGCCTCGAAAATCGGGTCGTGATAGATAAATCTATCCTATTTAATATTTTTCTATCGATAATTTTTTTTGGTATTCATTTTTAAAAGTCTATACTAGTACAATATAAAATGGTATATTAGTTATATATGAAAGTAAAATTAAAATTAGGTCAGAATATCGTAGAAATTGTAATTTATGTGCTATCATATTTAAAAATATGCAAGTTTTTTTACCCATTAAATTTTGGCAAAAAAGCTACGGTCTCACTAATTAACATGTATTATATCATTTGAAGATGTCCAAAGTCGCATGAATTTGGTAGAAACTTTCATATTTATGCCAATGTTTTTTTCATATTTATGTCACGACCCGATTTTCGAGGCTTTGAAAGTCGGATCGTGACCCAAAAGATGAAATTGAAAATAAACAAAAAGAAAGGAAAAGGAAAGAAGAGTAAAGTAAGAGATAAAAGTACCATTTAATTAAAACAAAAGAGAGAAAAGTTTTGTTTCAAATTATTACAAAATAATTACAAATATAAAATAATTGTTAAATTATATAACGTTAATCAATAATGTAGAAATTAAAATTATATCTTAGCGTAGCTTTTTGACTAAAAGGTAAAGAAATCTTATTATAAAAGATTCTAAAACTAAATTATTTTTTCACGCCCATCATTAAAGTCTCTTGACATAAAGGTGGTTCATCTCATTATATATAAGATAGAACATTAGATAGAGACCTCATTGTAATATCTTTAGAGACCACTTGCTACTATCACAAGGCCTCATAATAAATTTAAAGGAGGGCTTTCAAGAGATGTTGTGGATTTGGGCCAGTTGGGACACGCCTCTTTGTGCCTAGACCCAATGGAGGTGTTTCGGGGGATGTTGCTAGATTTGGCCCAGCTGGGACACGCCTTTTAGTGCCTAAACTTGAGGGAGGGCTTTCAGGAGATGCTGCTGGATTTGGGCCAGTTGGTACACTTCTCTTAGTGCCAAGACTTAATGGTGGCGTTTCGGGAGATGTTGCTGGATTTGGTCCTGTTGGGACATGCCTTTTGGTGCCTAAACTTGAGGGAGGACTTTCAGGAGATGTTGCTAGATTTGGGCCAGTTGGGACACGCCTCTTCGTGCCTAGACCCAATGGAGGCATTTCGGGAGATGTTGCTGGATTTGGTCCAGTTGGGACACGCCTTTTGGTGCCTAAACTTGAGGGAGGGCTTTCAGGAGATGTTGCTGGATTTGGGCCAGTTGTTACACGCCTCTTAGTGCCTAGACCCAATGGTGGCGCTTCGGGAGATGTTGCTGGATTTGGTCCTGTTGGGACACACCTTTTGGTGCCTAAACTTTAGGGAGGGCTTTCAGGAGATCTTGCTGGATTTGGTCGGGTTGGTACATGTCTATTGAGACCCAAAGAAAGCACATTGCCACTCCCATCCCACTTTGCCTCGAGACCATTGAGATTGGACAAAATAGCAACTAGAGAGATCAACCAGAAGGCAGAAACCATATTGACATTTTTAAGCAAGCCCATTTTATCTTGGCACAAGTATTCTAACTATGAAATTATAAACTCTGGTGAACCACTAATTTAGAAATGTAGTAATATCCCTGGGTAAATATATTTCCATCTCATCTTTAAACAATTTACTTTTGGATGAGTTTTCCTAATTTATTGTTAACCAATATCTAATTATTCCATCTATTTTATTTTAGAAAAACTTCCCTCTAATTTAGAATCTTGTTAAAAATATTTCTATATAATTTTAAATCTTAAATATTAAAGTATATTGTATGATTGATGTCTATTGGTTCATATAATTCTCCACTTCTTCAAGAGGATTCGTCCTCGAATCTGTTTGTGAAACTTTGCTGCAAAAAATAAGATATGGAAATACAAAGGACCTCACAACAATCGCTCACGTGTATACACTCATGGTTTTTTTTAGGCCACTCTGTTTGCACTCATTTACACATATGAAGCTCTCAATCTCACCTCTCAAAATTTTGAACACAGCAAAGATTGAATTTTGAACTCTGGGTCGATTAAAATCTAAAAAGATAAAAGTAAATAAAAATTAAATTGAAAAAAAATGCAAAGGAAACATATATCCGATCTTGAGTCTGAAGCTCTGATACTAAATGATATGTGGAAATCACTACAAGGGGAGTAAGATTCAGATTACCTTGTTGATCGAATATCTCAAGGCAAGAACATTGTTTGAGATTCGAATCACTCCACAAGCAAGATCGATCATGTCTAGCTTGAATGATTCTTGTTGATCAAATATCTCAACGCAAGAACACTTAATTGAGATTCGAATCACTCCATAAGCAAGATTGATCATGTCGAGCTTGAATGATTCTACATGCAACCTAACCTACATAGAATTGTAAATAAACTTAGCCATTGGCTAAAGAAGAGCACAAATGCTTCTTTTACTGTATTTTCCAAGTCTACTTACAAATACAACATACATGGCTTTATATATCTTCAAAATGAAACTACTAAAGACATTTCAAGAGTCGTAACATTCACACTTAATGGCCATAATTAACCATTATGTAATTGTAACCTAAAGTAAATTAAAAGTCTTAAAATACAATAATGAAATACAATAACTCTAAATTGTAACCCACAAAAAATTTATAACCATCAAACTTCATTCCTCTTCGATTTATAACATCAAACTCTTAAATGTGGCATGAATTGCAACATCTTTTGATAATTTTGACAACATTTTCTTCACATCTTCATTGAAGTATATTGTACAATTGATGTCTCTTGGTTCATATCAATTTTTTTTTTTTTTTTTTTTTAGAAAAGCTAAAGTCTCACCAATTAAGTTTCATATTTATGTTCATAATTGTTAAATTATAAAGGTTAATCAATGAGGTAGAAATTGTGTATAGTGTATGTGTCGAGTGTATGGGGTGTGGGTCAGGTACTATTTGGAGAGTACTTTCGGAGGGTACTTTCGGAGGGTAATGAAGATTTTGAAAATAAGATAAAGAAATATTATTATCATAGTTTTAGAATAAAAAACTTTTAAGACTAAATTATTCTCTTTCACGCCCATGATTAGAGTCCCTCCCCATAAAGTTGAATCATCTCATTAGATAGAAGATAGAAAATTAGAGACTTCATTGTATCTTAGAGAACCTAATTAAGCTTGCTACTATTAGTAGGCATCATAATAAATTTAATGGAGGACTTTCAGGAGATGTTGTTGGATTTGAGCCATTTGGAATGGGCATCTTGGTGCCTAAACCCAATTAAGGGTTTTCGGGAGATTATGCTGGATTTGGTCCGGTTGGGACACGCCTCTTGGTGCCTAAACTTGAGAGTGGGCGCCTCTTGGTGCCTAAACTTGAGGGAGGGCTTTCGGGAGATGTTGCTGATTTTGGGTCATTTGGTACACGCCTATTAGGTGCCTAAACTTGATGGAGGGCTTTCAGGAGGTTTTGGGCCATTTGGTACACTCCTCTTAGGTGCCTAAACTTGAGGGAGGACTTTCAGGAGATGTTGTTGGTTTTGGGCCATTTGGTACACGCCTTTTGATTCCTAAACTTCAACAAAGTCATTTTTCAGTCTAACCTCCTTCAACAAAGTCATTTTTCAGTTTAACCTTCTTCAACAAAGTCATTCAACAAAGTCATTTTTCAGTCTAATCTTCTTCAACAAAGTCATTTTCCAGGCATCTGATTGAAACGTCTAACCTTCTTCAACAAAGTCATTTTTCAGTCTAACCTTCTTCAACAAAGTCAGCTTGCTAACCTCCTTTCATGGAAGATACATGGAACTATATCTTTGCCACACCATATAATCTTTGTTAACTCTAACTATCATAGATACATCAATTAATATTCGCATTCCATACAAGGTAAATCATAACATAACAAAACCACATCATTTATTCTTTCGTAAGGCATACTTGACGGCAACGGTGCACCAGCGATAGAACCATGGAAACATGTTGAGCCTAGGGGTGTACATGCGGGTTGGGTCGGGTTGGGAGATTTTTTTGACCCAACCCAAAGGTTCGAGTTGGTTGGATTGGTAACCCAACCCAACCCAAAATTTTTCACAACCCAACCCAACCCTCTATTTTCGGGTTGGGTTGTCAAAAAAATTTTCTTTTAAGTTTTATTTATCCACAATCTATAATTAATTCGGATATAATCTTAAATAAAATATATTAAAAGTTCTCAAACAAACATAAATCAATCTATAATTATGGACAAAAAAAAAATTAATAAAAAATAACTAGCGAAAATTGTAACATATTAACATAGTTAAATATTGTTATAAAACTAAAAACAACTAAATACCGACATTTTTTAGAATTGGTTTAAGTAACAAAAATACAACTGTAGATCATGAAAGGAATAAGTTAGTTATAGTTTATTCTAATGTGTTTTAAAAAGAGTACAATCTTAAATAAAATATATTAAAAGTTCTCAAACAAACATAAATCAATCTATAATTATTGACAAAAATAATAATAATAATAATAATAAATAAATAAAAAATAACGATTGAAAATTGTAACATATTAACATAGTTCAATATTGTCATAAAACTAAAGACAACTAAATACCGACATTTTTTAGAATTGGTTAAAGTAACAAAAATACAACTAGATCACGAAAGGAATAAGTTAGTTATAGTTTATTCTAATGTGTTTTAAGAAGAGTATGAAATATTAAGGTATTTTAAAATATATATATATATAAAAAAAAAAAATTGAACAAACACAAAGAAATTAAATAATAAAATAATATAAACAAAACAAAGAAATTAAAAATAACAAAACCGGAAACATACATTTAGTTAAAGTAACAAAAATACAGGAAAGGAAATACATTACAGCAATAAGTTAGTTATAATATATTCTGACGTGTTTTGTTTTAAAAAGAGTATGAAATATTCTAATGTGTTTTAAAAAGAGTATGAAATATTAAGTTATTTTAATATATATATATATATATATTTTTTAAAATTGAATCAAGACAAAGAAATTAAATAATAAAATAATATAAACAAAACAAAGAAAATGAAAATAACAAAATCGGAAACCTACATTTAGCTGGCGTCAAACTCGAAGTGTAAATATTCATGGACTAACTCAATACCACTCTGGCAAACCCATTAATATGAAACAATCTTCCTAATACTAGTATATATTTTATTTGGCACGGGTCAACCCGAGCGTTTTGCCCATGAACTCGAAACCGAACCGATTCAGTTCAGGTTCAGAACAATGAACCCAATCCTACCCGAAATGCTAATCCAACCCAACCCAACCCAACCCTTATAGTTCGGGTTGGGTTGGTTCGGGTTGTCGGGTTGAATATACACCCCTAGTTGAGCCTACCTCGTATGCTAGTCTACAAAATCTACAAGTCTAAAGCTTCGATACCAACAATGTATTCTTGGTAACCGATTTAACTTTCTTTTTCTTTTTCTTTTCTTTTTCTTTTTCCAATCTCGTGCCCTATTCATATTAATATGAAAATACAAACACAATCATCCAAATATTGAACCTTCCTACATTTTAACATCAACAAACTCACTATTTGGTGACTTGCTCGTAGGAATCATTGGGTTTTCACTATCAGCCATGAACGAGCTCACCTGACGGGTTGCAACATTCCATAATTTCAGCAAATGAACATGAACGAGTTCGTCACTTGTAGCTTTCTTTGAAGGATGAAGATTCGATCGAGATCTCATTAGATGGAGGTCTCTTTCAACGAAGGTCCATTGCTTATATATCATTTAAAGTTGAAGCACTTTTAAGGACACCCCAACGAGTTCTTCCTCAAACGCCATAGTCCATCGATTACATCACACTCGAATTCAAAGTCCAAGTCATTTGCAATCACTTCCGAGTAGAACAAAGTAACAATATATTGTTGGTGAGGCAGCATAAATACCAAAAAATTCCCTTTATGAGTTATCAACTTCCTGTCAAAATCTTCAACCATCGCTATGCAACCTTGCAACAGTTCTTATCAACAAAACTAAAAAGATATAGGAACACATTATGAACCACGTTAAGACAATCACAGATGAGATAATAAACAAGTGGATTAGAATAAAAGGTGAGGCTACAAATTTAACGTTTGGAAAAGATTTTTCTTTTGTAATCTTACTGAAATTATGGAATGTTGCAACCCATCACTCGAGACCATCGTTCATGGCCATTAGTGAAAACCCGATAATTCTTACGAGCAAAACTGCTATCGAGATGTTAAGAAGAGTAAGCATCGAGGAGATAAAAATGGATGAAAGGTGTGTAATTTGCTTGGAAGAAAAAAAAAAAAGAAAAAGAAGAAGAAGGCGCAACATTATTACTTCAAATGCCTTGCTTGCACAAGCAATGCATAAAAAGGTGCCCCACCAATAGTTATTATTGTCCCATTTGTAGATTTGACATATCTACCCAATAATTATTTTTTTCTTAAATAATGTATTATTTTAATTTGTTTACTTATAATCTACTTTCTTTCATGTGTTAATTTTAGGATGTAAAAAGTTTTATTCATTATTTTAAAATAGTTATTTATTATTATCCTTTGGTTCAATTGAGTTAAAAGAATAGGAAAAGAATGACTCTCGAAATCAACAAGATAGTTATTTCGTAGTCATGTAGTGTTTTATTCAACACTCATTGATATGTGGAAATCACTACAAGGGGAGTAAGATTCGGATTATCTTGTTGATCAAATATCTCAATGCAATAACACTTTGTTTGAGATTCAAATCACTCCAGAAGCAAAAATCGATCATGTCTAGCTTTAATGATTCTTGTTGATCAAATATCTCAATGCAAGAACACTTGTTTGAGATTCGAATCACTCCATAAGCAAGATCGATCATGTCTAGCTTGAATGATTCTTGTTGATCAAATATCTCAACGCAAGAACACTTGATTGAGATTCGAATCACTCCACAAGCAAGATTGATCATGTTGAGCTTGAATGATTCTACATGCAACCTAAACTACATAGAATTGCAAAGAAACTTAGCCATTGGCTAAAGAAAAGCACAAATACTTCTTTTACTGTATTTTCCAAGTCTACGTTACAAATACAAGATACATGGCTTTATATAGCCTCAAAATGAAACTATTAAAGGCATTCCAAAAGATGTAACATTCATACTTAATGACCATAATTAGCCATTATGTAAATGTAACTAAATAAAATGTCTTAAAATACAATAACTCTAAATTACTTTAAATTGTAACCCACCCAAAATTTATAACCATCAAACTTCATTCATCTTCAATGTGACATGAATTGTAACCTCTTTTGATAATTTTGACAACATTTTCTTTACATGTTCATTGAAATATATTGTATGAATGATGTCTCTTGGTTCATATCACTCATACTTAATTAGTATTAAGATTAGAGTGATATTTTGTTGAATACGATAAAATTACACATACTTTGATTGAGGGACTACTCAAAGGAATACATCTGTCTTTTTTTTTTTTTTAATACATCATATGATTTTTGTTTTTGTATGGTTCTTATTTTCTAATATCTTATTTTTATTATTTTAATTGGTTAATAAATTTTAATATTATCTAAATAAAGTTCAAAATATTATATAAAGGAATGGTTAAATAGTCAAACTTTTCAAAACTTTTAATTAAATAACAATATTAAAAATTGTGACCCATCTATATTCACCCTCTCTAAATACTCACTCTCGAGTTGATATTCATACTAGAATCCTAATCTATTTTATTGGTTCTGACTCATTGAAACACACCGAAATAAATAATCGAAATAGAAAGAAACGAAATAAATAATACGATAATATGAGAGGAGAGTTTCTCCATACCAAGATACTTCCATCACGATACTTTTCAATTTTCTATTAAAATTTATTAGTAATGGCTATTTAAAAAGACAAAAGCACCAACAATTTTTTTCCTAGAAATGCTCCCCATTAACAACTTTTATTATTAATGAATTGTGTCATCTATAATTAAGCTTATTAATTCACATCCTTGACTTTTGAAACAACTCTGAGATTCTCCCTACTTTGCATATTCTAATTTGGTTTCACCATGCTTTGCAGGTTTGAATTGGAAGCTTAAAAAATGGTCACCAAACCCTTTAAATCAGGTATAAGTTAGGTTTTGAAAGAAAAATAACATAAACTAATAAATTTGAAGTGATAATATTATTGAATACTAGCTTTTATTAACATTATAAATAACCATAAATATAAACTAACCACGAAACAAATCTGAAACAAAGGTTGGAAAGTATTTAAACTAAATATCTAAGTAATACTCTAACTGTTTTGACCTAATCTAATACTTCTGACAATCCGAACTTATTCTTTCTTGTGAAGAGTTAGTTCAAGTCAGAAAAACTCTTGCACACCAAGTTGAGTTAGTTCAAGTCAGAAAAACTCCGCACACCAAGTTATTTACGCAACTTCTGAAATGCTTATAATTTTAGAGGCTTGGTCAACAAATCAACAAGTTGATTTCAAGTACCACAAATAATAAATTAACAGTTCTTTCTTTTGTAAGATCTATAAGAAAGTGAAATTTTACTCTTATGTGTTTGGAATGTCCATGTAGAACTGAATTTTTGGATAGCTTAATAGTTGAAATATTATCACACATTAGCTTTGTTTCTTCTATTTGAGAGCGACCAATCTTTTTGAGTGACCTCCTCATCCAAACAGCTTGACATGCACAGGCACTAGTAGCATCAAACTCAGCTTTTATGGTTGATAAGGTAATTATAGGCTGCTTACGAGAAGACCAAGCTACTGCTCCTCCATTCATCATAAACACGTAACCTGAAGTACTCTTGCTATCTTTCATGTCTTCGGCATAGTCACTATCAGTAAATCCAATTAAATCACTAACTTCTTCCTTTCTATAAAATACACCATAATCTACCGTACCTTTCAAGTACCTTAAAACCCTTTTAGCTGCTGCAAACTATTGTTGTATTGGAAATGCCATAAAATGACTAATCAAACTTACAACAAATATGAGATTAGGACGAGTAGTTGTGAGATACATCAGACTTCCCACTGTTTGTTTATACAAAGTTACATCTACTTTTGCACCATTTTCATCTTTGACAATTTTTTGTCCTGGAACAATGAGATTACAAATAGAATTGTAATTCTCTATGTCAACTCGATTTAAAACTTCAGTAGCATACTTTCTTTGACATATAAAAATATCATCTAATCATTGTATTACCTCTATTCCAAGAAAAAATCTCATCTAACCTAAGTCAGTCATATCAAACTCTCTCCATGGAACATTTAAACTTCTTCAATAATTCTTCATCGTCTCCCATAAATAAAAGATCATCAACATAGATGCTTATAATAAGAATTTTACCCTCCTTCCTATTGATGAAAAGTGTCTACTAACTAGAACTGCTTTTGAATTCTTCCTTGACGAAGTAGGATTCTATTTGACTAAACTAGGTTCTAGGTGCTTGTTTTGTTTTAATATGTAGATAGCATTATGTAGTATGTACATCATCTCTTCACTCCCCTTCTTATCATATGATTCAATAAAATAAAAGGAACAAAAAGAAAGGAGAAGAAAAGAAAAGTTAAAGATAAAAATACCATTTAATTAAAAGAAAGGAGAGAAAAGTTTTGTTTCAAATTATTACAAGAGGAATTACAAATATAAAATGAAATACAAAAGACTCTAGAAGACCGACAACGGACTGACACTCTGGAATGACACCCTTCTGTGACAGTGCAGCTGGCAAACACCTCCCCACCTTGATCGATACCTGAAAAAAAAGGGGAAACGGGGGGAATATAAAAATATACTCAGTAAGCAACCTAGTTGCAGGCTCTTAATCGCATCCAAGTTTAGGAGAGAACCACCAACTATGCTCTAGGCCCTAGAGTCTCAGTACACAGTTTAGGGTGGAAGGACTTAACATTTGAAGCGATATTCAGCGTTTGTGGATGAGGTGCTCCCTCATAACTACATGTACCCCTCGTACAACCCAGCTAGAATTAGTCACTACATGGTCAACGTCCTTCCATAGGACGGACTCATCATGCAGGCGACCTTGACCCACCCGTGTGATCAACATCTTACCATAAGACGGATCCCCATGTAGAGTAGTTGATCTACCACTGAGTAACACTTCCCTAATAGGCGTCTCGCCAAGCTCAACAATACCACACCGGAGTAGGAAGGGAAGAGTAACACCTCCCTAACTAGTGTCTCACCAGCTCAACAGAACCGCACCAGAGTAGGAATGGAAATGGAGTATACTCGAACGCTATACCAGCTACTATCGGCTAGGGGATCATCTCTCTACACCTCGGGGTCCTAACGTGGTTCTCTATGTCTCAAGGGTAGTTAAAACTATTGAGTTTGGGGCCCCGACTTCTAGATTCACTCAATCAAGACTTCCAAGTCCTTAACAATCCAGGGTTAAAGGGTCTCTCCTTTTAAGCGTCCCTCATGACACCACTGACCGTAACATCAGGAGGGTCCCCCATCTAAACCCAACTCAATCTCTACAAGAATACAACCTAGACATAACACAACACTATAGTTTATCATTCATATCATAAGTTCAAACAATCATTCAACAGGAGCTTATGTATGATTAACAATGTCACAACCCGATTTTCGAGGATTCGAAAAACCAAATCGTGACTAAAAAGACGAAATCGAAAACAAATAAAATTTAAAAGAAGATAAAATAGGAGATGAAAATCTGATAAAATTTAAATCAAGAAAAAGGAGTCAACAACACCAAAATTAAAGTTAAATATTACAAATGGGAAATACAATTATGAAAGAAAAATACAAAAGACTCTAAAAGACCGACAAGGGACTGACACTCTGGAACGACACCCCTCTGTGACAGTGCAGCTCTCGAAAACCTCCCCACCTCGACCGGTACTTGGAAAAGAGAAGGGAAAACGGGGTGAGTATAAAAATATACTCAGTAAGCAACCTACTTGTAGGCTCTTAATCGCATCCAAGTTTAGGAGAAAACCACCAACTATACTCTAGACCCAAGAGTCCCAGTACTCTCAGTACATAGTTCAGGGTGGAAGGACTTAACTTTTGAAGCGGTATTCAACGCTTTAGGATGAGGTGCTCCCTCATAACTCATTTACCACTCGTACAACCCAACTAGAATTAGTCATTGCATGGTCAACGTCCATCCATAGGACAGACCCATCCTGTAGGCGTCCTTCGGAGCATACTCGAACGCTATACCAGATATTGACGGCTAAGAGGTCACATCTCTACACCTCGAGGTTCTAATATGGTTCTCTATATCTCAAGGGTAGTTAAAACTATTGAGTTAGGGGCCTAGCTTCTAGATTCACACAATCAAGACTCCCAAGTCCATAACAGTCCAGAGTTAAAGGGTCTCTCCCTCTAAGCGTCGCTCATGACACCATTGACCGTAACATCAGATGGGTCCTCTAACTAACCTAACTCAATCCCTACAAGAGTTCACCCTAGGCATATCACAACACTACAGCTTATCAATCATATCATAAGTTCACACAATCATTCAAGAGGAGTTTATGTATGATTAACAACGCATACAATCATACAAGTTCAACAGGGCAGTAACATCCACCAACACTTGGAGAGCAGATACACAAATTCTCCTTTCCGCCAACATAGTATGAACAGATAAAAGCAGTAGTAAGATAGTCCAGCAAGCATACAAACAACAAGTATAAAATCTCACTAGGATAGCAAGTCCAACAAATATATATTTAGTTCCCTAAGTACAGATGATCATTAGATCTAGCCACCTACGGGTAATTTGCTCTAGCATGCATGCAAAACCAAGCACACCCTACAAATATTATTTCCTAAATCCGCATGGTTACTTACAGGAATGAAGCGTGCCCTTAGAAGCTTACTTTTCGGCTAATTAAGAGCTCTAAAACTCTTGAAAGTTTGCTGATAGATCTTAAATCAATTAGACTTAGATTAGTATTAAAATCGGGATGAAAAATAGTTTAACGGAAGTCAAATCTGGATAAAAATAAAGTCTCACGCGCTTGTTCACGCGCTAAAGGGATGGAGTCGCACACTAGGGTGTCGCCATGTGGCGTTGAACAGAAGTCAGTTCGCACACCGCTGGGCCACTTTCCTTGTCGTGCGAGCATACTCTGGGAGCTACTCAAACTGGACACCGTTTGAATTAGTAACCAAGACGACAGAATTAGGTTAAACATAATGTTTGTTTTCCTGCCTGACAGTCGTAGCATTATGATAAACATAATGAACGTTTTTCTACTTGGTCATCGTAGCATTATGATAACGATAATGATTGTTTTTCTGCCTCGTAATGACACGTCCGTACTATCGTGAAGGGTAAGGGGTATCCCCCAATGCATGAACACACAATAATAAATGAGGTCCCGACATTTTTTTTATTTTCATTATCATTTAATACAACCCCGCTAGCATTCCGTACATATCATATCCTTTCACATATCTTTTATGCATACGCCGAAGTTGTATTTCATGCTAGTTCGTCGTTTTGCATGTCAATCACATCATATCATTCAAATTACATAAATATATCATATCATAACATTCCATGATTCTAGACCGAACAATTTTCATCATGTACATATCATACCATAACATATCACATCACAATATATCATATCATAAACATATCAATTATCACATATCTCGTACCATTGTCATATCACTCCCTAACTTATCAATGGCCTTAACATTCTTATATCTATCAGAATCATATCGTTACATGAACGTACCTTAGTCATATCGTTACATGAACGTACCTTAGTCATATCCTTACAGAAACATATCCTAATGCTATCGTTCTATCAATCTATCATAATCCTTACTTTTAGAGTCATCCTAACGCTATCGTTCTATCGTTCAATGCTTAATTTTAAAGCATATTGTTTTCTAAGTATTCTTAAATGAATTTTTTGAAACTCGGAATTTCTATACTTAATGTTGATTGGAAAACTACTTTAAAATTCATTTTACTTTCCATCTATCATTTTTCTTATTGGACTTGGTGGAAAGTAAATGAATTTAAATACATAATTTTATCAAAAGTTGTTCAGAATATTTTCATTGTGTTTACTGTAGCTTCTGGATCAACTTTAAGTATTGGTAAGAGAATTCTTGATTATTTTAGGAGTTCTTTTAACACATAAGACTAAGACTAAGACCGTTGACACAAAATTATTGAATAAAAAATTAGTTTAAATAAATTTAAAAATTTTGTTATAAAACTGAGATAGTAATTATAAATTCTAATGTATTTATTATCTCAAGGTTGCAACATTATTATATCATAATTTTTTTTTTTTTTTTTTT
>NW_019268601.1:596522-629486 GCF_002738365.1 Cucurbita moschata | reverse complement strand
ATTTTTTTTTTTTTTTTTTTTGATAATTTAGGCCCTCGAACTTAGTAAAGGTAAGCAAAATATTTTTACAATATTTTTTTATTTTTATAGGTATAGTTTCTTTAAACTAATCATTTTTATTGTTTTTTATTTTGATGAACTGTCCTTTCCTTATATTTTCTTTACTTACTTTTAAGAGTAATCAATTCTCAAGAAGGATCCCTATTTAGTTGTATTTAGTTCTATAATAACGTTCAATTATGTTAAGATGTTACAATTTTCTCCTCTTATTGTAGATAACTTTTTTTTTTAATGATTATAGATTGATTTGTGTTTATTCAACTTTTAATATTTTTTTTACCTAAAATTCTATCGAATAATTATGAAATGTGGATAAATAAATTTTTTAAATTCTTTTTAGAGTTGACAACCCGACAACCCAACCCGAAAACAGAGGGTTGGGTTGGGTTGGTTTGAAAATTTTCAGGTTGGGTTGAGTTATCAATCCAACCAACCCGAACTTTTGGTTGGTCAAAAAAATCTCCCAACCCAACCCAATTCGGACCATGTACACCCCTACTTTTTATCTCGGTTATTTCCTTCTACATAGTTAGTTTTAGCCAATTTTTTTAATGAATTCTTACTTTCTTATAGTTTAATCTCTCGTTCAAAACTAATTAATTGTAACCAAACTAATATCTTTCAATAAAATAAACTAATTAACTATAACCAAATTAATATCGTTTAATAAAAAAAAGGAAGACTCTTGACCTCTTCAAATGACATAAATGACATAGGGTGAAACTAAATCTAAACATTTTTGTTTTTTTGTTTTTTTTTTTCTTTTTTTTCTTTTTTTTTTCTTCTGTTTGTTTTTACGGGAAGGGCGTTGTTATTTTGAATCTTAGGAAATGAGTGGTAGAAAATAAGTTACTGTTTTTTTTTTTTTTTTCTCTATGCAGAATCATTCTAGGATTGACAAGTTTTGAAGAGAGATATTTGGGGAAGGAGATCTGAGAAATTGGTGGAGAGAGAGGGATGGGTTACTTTTTTTTAATTAGGCTAGAGGTTCTTTTGAAGAATTTTTGAAGAGATCTCGGCTAGAAATACGACTCCTTATGGCCATTTTTCTAATTTTTGAAGAGCTTGGCTTGGGATGAGATTGACCATTTTTCTTTGTATATTTGGGATGAGATTGACCATTTTTCTTTGTATATTTTTCTTGAGTTCGTGATATATTTCTAAACATTGTACCTCTTCTCAAAATTTGGTCTCTAAGATCCTCAATAAAATATTGAATCTTCTAACTTAAAGGGAAAAAAATTAGGTTTTCAGTTTTTCGTCGGAGATCGAATGTTACAATTTAGGTCGATGATTGTTATATTATATAATGTTAATCAATGATGTAGAAATTAAAATCAATGATTAGAAATTAAAATTATATTTTCATGAGTAAGGTAGCTTTAGAATAAAAGGTAAAGAAATCTTATTATAAAAGTTTTAGATTAAAAAGATTCTACGACTAAATTATTCTTTTCACGCCCATTATTAAAGGCTCTTGTCATAGGGTTGGATCATCTCATTACATAGAAGATAGAACATTAGAGACCTCTATGTAATACTTCTTATAGACAATAATTAAACTTTCTACAATCACAGGCCTCATAATAAATTTAAAGGAGGGCTTTCATGACATGTTGCAGGATTTGGGCCAGTTGGGACACACCTCTTCGTGCCTAGACCCAATGGAGGCGTTTCGGGAGATATTGCTAGATTTGGTCCAGTAGGGACACGCCTTATGGTTCCTAAACTTGAGGGAGGGATTTAGTTGGGACACGTCTTTTGGTGCCTAAACTTGAGGGAGGGCTTTCAAGAGATGTTGCTGGATTTGGGCCAGTTGGGACACGTCTCTTCGTGCCTAGCCCAATGGAGGCGTTATGTTGCTGGATTTGGTCCAGTTGGGACATGCATTTTGTTGCCTAAACTTGAGGGATGGCTTTCAGGAGATGTTGGATTTGGGCCAGTTGGTACATGCCGCTTCATGCCTAGACCCAATAGAGGCGTTTCGGGAGATGTTGCTGGATTTGGTCCAGTTGGGACACGTCTTTTGGTGTCTAAACTTGAGGGAGGGCTTTCAAGAGATGTTGCTGGATTTGGGCCAGTTGGGACACGCCTCTTTGTGCCTAGACCCAATGGAGGTGTTTCGGGGGATGTTGCTGGATTTGGCCCAGCTGGGACACGCCTTTTAGTGCCTAAACTTGAGGGAGGGCTTTCAGGAGATGCTGCTGGATTTGGGCCAGTTGGTACACGCCTATTAGTGCCAAGACTTAATGGTGGCGTTTCGGGAGATGTTGCTGGATTTGGTCCTGTTGGGACATGCCTTTTGGTGCCTAAACTTGAGGGAGGACTTTCAGGAGATGTTGCTAGATTTGGGCCAGTTGGGACAGGCCTCTTCGTGCCTAGACCCAATGGAGGCATTTCGGGAGATGTTGCTGGATTTGGTCCAGTTGGGACACGCCTTTTGGTGCCTAAACTTGAGGGACCAAATCTAGTGTTGGGACAAGGTTCCATGACTGAAGCACCCGTCTAAGCTGCTGTTATAATGACTCAAACAGCCGATGAATCTGGTGTATATTGTGGAGAAGAACACAGTTTTGATTAAAATCCAAGTAATCTAACATCACTTTTTTATGTGGAGAATCAAGCTAATCAAAGCATCGAGAAAAATAATCGCTTCTCAAAGACATATAATTCAGGTTGAAAAAACTATCAAAACTCCTCGTGGCGGAGACAAGTCTCATACAATCAACAAAAGTCACCTAAACTAAATTACCCTCTAGGTTTTGGTCTACAAAATCAAATGGCATATGGTCCTCAACAAGCTAACACCCAAGGAAAAGAATACTCCGGCAGGAGAGGTGAAACTTAGGAAAACAACAACAATCACTCTTAAGAAACAGTTGATACATAGCAGTGAAAGGAGGAAATTGCTGTAAAGAAAGAGCAAAGCAAAAATCATACAGAAATTGCTGAACATAAAGAGTATGAGAAAAAATTATGCAGGAACAGTGCAGTCTCCTAAAACGCAAAAAACATTCAACAGTGAATAAGAGAGCAGAATATACATATCACTATCTTCTTTTCAACAAAGAATAAAAAAGAATTACGAAAAGCCCGTTTCGAGAAGTTCATGGATATATTTAAGAAAATTTATATAAACATACCATTACTGGAAGTCTTGAAATAAATGTTCAATTATGTCAAAACTCTTGAAAGATATTCTCACCCATCAAAGAAAATTGGAAGAATTCAAGGTGGTAGAGTTGAATGGAGAGCGTAGTACAATATTACAAAATAAGGTCCCACTAAAGGAGAAAGATCCCGACTCATTTACAATTACAATATCAACTAAAAGAATAAAGTAAGGTCGAGCATTATGTGATTTGGGATCAAGCATTAATCTAATGTCGTTGTCTATTTACCAAAAGTTATGTATTGGTGAAGCTAGATCAACTAAAGTCACCCTCCAACTAGCAGACCGATCTTTCACTCATCTAGAAGGCAAAATCGAAGATATTCTAATTAAAGTGGGCAAGTTCATATTTCCCGTAGATTCTACCATTTTGGATTATGAAGCAAACCGTGACTACCAAATTATCTTGGAGAGAGCATTTTTGAAAACTAGAAGAACAATTGTAGATGTCCACAAGGAAATTATAACGTTGAAAATGAAGTATCAACAAATAGAATTTAATATCAATGACAACATAAAATATCCCGCAGTAGTAGAGGATCGATCAACAATTTATAAATTGACAGAGAATCTAGTAGCAGATAGTTGAAAACAACAACAAAAAGAAGATAACAGTTGGAATAATTACACTAAACTGGAAGCAGAATTGAATGAACTCATAAGATACGTTTAATCACTGGAGTTATTGGCTTGTATAGGGTTAGGGAAATTGTTCAAGATTTGTTCAAGCTGTACTTTCCTCAATCATATGTATGTTATTTTCACAACAACAATAAAGAGAATTGAAAAGCACAAGAGCTTAAGGTTCCTCTATTCAAAAGTTCTCTCCGATCAAGTTGTTCTTCCTAGTTCATTATTTTGTTTCAAAATATTTTGATCCTGAGTTATTTTCAACATTTGGTATTAGAGCTCCCAGGATGGTGAAACAAAATATCGTCACCATACAAATTCACCAGAAGAGAAGTGACAACGATAAAGAGTGGAAAGGAGGGGAGTGCAATGCTCCAATACCCGTTACTTACGGAGAGTAACTACGCAGCATGGTCGATAAGGATGCGTGTTGACTTATAGACACAAGGTGTGTAGGATGTCATCGAGCATTTTGCCATTGAGTAGCATAAGGAAATGTATGAGTTAAGTAGTCTTCCTTTTTGGACCATGTATGAGTTTTAGGAAATGTTGAGTTTTAGGGAGTGTCGTAGCCATTTTAAGAGTGGAAGTAAGAATTCATTAAAAAAAAATTGACTAAAACTAACTATGAAGAAGGAAATAAATCGAGATAAAAAGTAGGGTGTACATGATCCGAGTTGGGTTGGGGGATTTTTTTGTCCCAACCCAAAAGTTTTGGTTGGTTGGATTGGTGACTCAATTCAACCCAAAAAATTTCACAACCCAACCCAACCCAACCCAACCCAACCCGGGTTGGGTTGTCAACTCTAAAAAAGATTTAAAAAATTTATTTATCCACATTCATAATTATTCGATAGAATTTTAGATAAAAAAATATTAAAAGTTCACAAACAAATATAAATCAATCTATAATCATTAAATAAAAGTTATCAACGAAAATTGTAATATCTTAACATAATTCAACATTATTATAAAACTAAATACAACCAAATATCGATCCTTCTCAGAATTGATTACTAAAGTAAAGAAAACGTAAGGAAAAGATCCATCATCAAAATAAAAAACAATAAAAATGGTTAGTTTGAAGAAACTATACATATCAAAAGTAAAAAAATATGGTAAAAATATTTTGCTTACATCGAAATTGATTTTACTTAAGTGTGAGGGCCTAAATTAAAATAAAAAAAAATGTAATATAATATTGTTTCAATCTAGAGATAATAAATACATTAGAATTTATAATTACTATCTCAGTTTTATAACAAAATTTTTAAATTTATTGAAACAATTTTTTATCCAACGTGTAATAGTCTTATTGTCACGACCCGATTTTTTAGGCTTTGAAAAATGCAAATCGTGACTAAAAAGACAAAATAGAAAACAAGTAAAATTTAAAAGAAGATAAAATAGGTGATGAAAATCTGATAAAATTTAAATCAAGAAAAAACAAAATTAAAGTCAAATATTACAAACGGGAAATATACTTATGAAAGAAAAATACAAAAGATCATCAAAGACCGATAAGAGACTGACGCTCCAGAACGGCACCCCTCTGTGATAATGCAGCTCTCGAACACCTCCCCACCTCAACCGGTACCTGAAAAAAGAAGGGGAAACGGGGTGAGTATAAAAATATACTCAATAAGCAACCTACTTGTAAGCTCTTAATCGCATCCAAGTTTAGGAGAGAACCACCAACAACACTCTAGACTCTAGAGTCTCAATACTCTCAATACACAGTTTAGAGTGAAAGGACTTAACCTTTGAAGCGATATTCAACGTTTGAGGATGAGGTGCTCTCTCATAACTACAGGTACCACTCGTACAATCAAGCTAGAATTAGTCATTGCATGGTCAACGTCCTTCTACAGGACGGACCCATCATGCAGGCGACCTTGACCCACTCGCGTGATGAACATCTTACCATAAGACGGATCCCCATGCAGAGTAGTCGATCTACCACTGGGTAATACTTCCCTAATAGGCGTCTTGCCAAGCTCAACAGTACCACATCGGAGTAGGAAGGGAAAAGTAACACCTCCCTAATTGGCGTCTCACCTAGCACAACGATACCACACCGAAGTAGGAAAGGAAGAGTAATTGTCTCCCTAACTAGCGTCTCGCCCAGCTCAACGGTACCACACCGGAGTAGGAAGGGAGGGTAACATCTCCCTAACTAGCGTCTCGCCAAGCTCAATAGTACCACACTGGAGTAGGAAGGGAAGCGGAGCATACTCGATCGCTATACCAGATCCTATCGGCTAAGAGGTCGTCTCTCTACACCTCGGGGTCCTAATGTGGTTCTCTAAATTTCAAGGGTAGTTAAAACTATTGAGCTAGGGGTCTTGGCTTCCGAATTCAATCAATCAAGACTTCCAAGTCCATAACAGTCCAGGGTTAAAGGGTCTCTCCCTCTAAGCATCGCTCACGACACCATAGATTGTAACATCAGAAGGGTCCCCTAACTAAACCCAACTCAATCCCTACAAGAGTTCACCCTAGACATATCTCAACACTACAACTTATCAATCATATCTTAAGTTTACACAATCATTCAACATAAGTTTATATATGATTAACAATACATACAACCATACAAGCTCAACGGGGCGATATCATCCATCAACACCCGGAGCGCAGATACACAAATTCTCCAATCCACCCACATTGTATGAACAGATAAAAGCAGTAGAAAGATAGTCCAACAAGCATACAAACATCGAGTACGAAATCTCATAAATGCAGCAAGTCCAACGAATATAAATTTAACTTCATAAGTACAGAGGATCTTAAGATCTAGCCACCTAGGGATAATTTGCTCTAGCATGCATGCAAAACCAAGCGCACCCTACACGTATTACTTCCTAAATCCGTCTATGTGGTTACTTACAAGAATGAATCTTGCCCTTCAAAGCTTAATTTTTGGCTAATTAAGAGCTCACAAACTCTTGAAAGTTCGCTGATAGGTCCTAAATCAAGTTAGACTTAGATCAGTATCAAAATCGGGAATTACAAATAAACAAAAAGAAAGGAAAAGGAGAGAAAAGTAGAGCAAAAGATAAAAATACCATTTGTTTTGTTTCAAATTATTACAAAAGGAATTACAAATATAAAATGAAATACAAAAGACTCTAAAAGACCGACAACGGACTGATGCTCTGGAACGACACCCCTCTATGACAGTGCTGCTCTCTAACACCTACCCATCTCGACCGGTACCTGAAAAAAAAACGGGGGGAAATGGGGTGAATATAAAAATATACTCAGTAAGTAACCTATGTGTAGGCTCTTAATCGCATCCAAGTTTAGGAGAGAACCACCAACAATGCTCTAGGCCCTAGAGTCTCGGTACTCTTAGTACACAGTACGGGATGGAAGGACTTAACCTTTGAAGCGGTATTCAGCGTTTGAGGATGAGGTGCTCCCACATAACTACATGTACCCCTCGTACAACCCAGCTAGAATTAGTCACTGCATTGTCAACGTCCTTCCACAGGACGGACTCATCATGCAAGCGACCTTGACCCACCCGCATGATCAACATCTTACCATAAGACGGATCCCCATGCAGAGTCGTTGATCTACCACTGAGTAACACTTCCCTAATAGGCATCTCGCCAAGCTCAACAATACCACTCCGTAGTAGGAAGGGAAGAGTAACACCTCCCTAACTGGCATCTCGTTTAGCTCAACAGTACCACACCGGAGTAGGAAGGGAAGCGTAACACCTCCCTAACTTGCGTCTCGCCTAGCTCAACAGTACCACACCAGAGTAGGAAGGGAAGTAGAGTATACTCGAACGCTATACCAGCTACTATCGGCTAAGGAATTATCTCTCTATGCCTCGGGGTCCTAACGTGGTTCTCTATGTCTCAAGGGTAGTTAAAACTATTGAGTTTGGGGCCCTGGCTTCCAGATTCACTCAATCAAGACTTCCAAGTCCATAACAATTCAGGGTTAAAGGGTCTCTCCCTTTAAGCGCCCCTCACGACACCACTGACCGTCACATCAGGAGGGTCCCCCATCTAAACCCAACTCAACCCCTACAAAAGTACACCCTAGGCATAACACAACACTACAGTTTATCATTCATATCATAAGTTCACACAATCATTCAACAGGAGCTTATGTATATGCTTAACAATTCATACAGTCATACAAGCTCAACGGAGCATTAACATCCATCAACACTCGGAGCGCAGATACACAATTTTTCCCGTCTGCCAACATAGTATGACAAATAAAAGCAGTAGTAAGATAGTCCAGCAAGCATACAAACATCAAGTATGAAATCTCATTAGGGTAGCAAGTTCAAAAGATATATATATTTAACTTCACAAGTACAAAGAATCATTAGATCTAGCCACCTAGGGGTAATTTGCTCTAGCATGCATGCAAAACCAAGCGCACCTTACAAGTATTACGTCCTAATTTTGTGCGGTTACTTACCGGAATGGAGCGTGCCCTACGAAGCTTACTTTTCGGCTAATTGAGAGCTCCAATCACTTGAAAGTTTGCTGGTAGGTCTTAAATCAAGTTAAATTTAGATGAGTACCAAAACCGAGATGAAAAATAGTCGAACGGAAGTCAAATCGGGATAAAAGGGGTCTCACGCGCCCACGCGCCAGAGGGAGTCACCCACGTGCACAGGCACGTGCGCGTATCGGACACCCATGAGGGAGGGAAGACGCGGTGGTGCGCTTGACACGTGTCGGCGACTGAATGGTTCATACGACTTCGATGGTGTGGGTTCGATCCTTGAAGCACGCGGATTTTTTCACCACTTTCCACTGCGCGACACACGGCAGACGCTAGCAAGGCATCAGATCGAGTCAGGAGGCCGGGTCGTGCACGGGTTCTCGTGTCTGTTGCGAGTGTCGGTCTTCTAATCCTACCCGACGTAGGATTTTCCTAATCTTTTCTAAATCAATGCACGCGTGACACGCGTCCTCATTTCTGGAGACGGGCAAACCTCTCCCTACCTGACACGCGTCCCTCCGCCCTTCGTCTTCTTCCTCTCAACTCTGTGATTTTCTAGAAAATCGATTATTTACCATTTTCTTTGCATTTTTCTATTTCTTTCATGAGATTTGTAGAGTTTATATCCATCTACAAGTAGGTATTTTTCTTGTAATTTATTTCTAATCACTGTGATAGTTAACTCAGTCCAAAGTTATCAAGAAACATTAATACCTAGAGAAACATTCTCTATTGGGGTTGACGATTTTCTAATCTTCCACCATTTTTTGTTTTTATATTTTTCTATTTCTAACATTTTTCTCTTCTACCTCATCTCAAAATTCTGTCTATAACATCCTCAATGAAATCTGAAAATTCAACTTAGAAAAAAATTAGGTTTTGTGTTTCTTGTCGGAGATTGGGTGTTTCAATTTATGTCCATAATTATTAAATTATATAATGCTAATTAATGATGTAGAAATTAAAATTATATCTTCATAGATAAAGGAGGTTTTGAATAAAAGGTAAGGAAATATTATTATAAAAGTTAACTAAATTATACTTTTACTGTTCCGTTTCATTTTCTTTTTAAAAGAATGACAATATCTCTTTTATGAAATTTACTATTTTTTGTTTTTTTTTCTTTTTAGCAAAATTGTCATTTGGAGTAGTTATTGAGGACAGATATTTGGGGAAAGAGTTGTCTCATATGTGGAATCGGTTACAATTTTATTATTATTATAGATTGTTTTTTGAAGGTGGTTACAAATATTACCCTTGATTTCTAAAACAACATTTCAAAAATATAATCTTTTAAAATCTTAAATAAAAATTGGGATTTACCTTTTTTTTTATCTAAAATTTAATAAACTCTATTTTGATATAATTTAAACATATACATAATAGGTACGTACATATGTTTTAAATATTTTGTTTTACTTTACCAAAATTTTACTTTATTTTTTGGGTCACCATTTGTGCTTTATGAAAACTCCCATATCAAATTGGACAAATTTAGATAAAAAATCCTTCCATTTAGATACCCAATATTTTAGGGGATGGTTAATTAATTTTGATGGAGAATTGGATTAGGTTGGTTTGAAAATTTTCGGGTTGGGTTGGGTTATCAATCCAACCAACCCGAACTTTTGGTCAAAAAAATCTCCCAACCCAACCCGGACCATGTACACCCATACTTTTTATCTTGGTTATTTCCTTCTTCATAGTTAGTTTTAGCCAATTTTTTTTTAATGAACTCTTACTTCCTCTTTAAAAATGGCTACGACATTTCCTAAAACTCATAAAAAATTCTTATAGTTTAATCTCTCGTTCAAAACTAGTTAATTGTAACCAAATTAATTTCCTTCACTAAAATAAACTAATTAACTATGACCAAATTAATATCATTTCATAAAAAAAAGGAAGACTCCTGACCTCTTCAAATGACATAGAGTGAAACTAAATCTAAACATTTTTGTTTGTTTCTGTTTGTTTTTATCTATACCCTTAGAAACTTTCGTCCCCCAAAGTTGGTTGTTCCTGAAAAAGTTTAGGGTACGACTTCCTAACGTCATCCTCACGTTCCCAGGTAGCCTCACTATCCAACTGATCATCCTACAAGACTTTGTCAAGGGGAAACTCGTTTCGCAATCGCTTGACATCTTAGGCTATAATTCATATTGAGGCCTCTTCGTATGATAGGTCCTCTCGAAGTGCAAGTGCTTCGTGTTCAATGCTGTGTGTGGGGTACGATGTGTATATTCTCAACATGGGTATATGAAAAATATTGTGCGCGGCAACGAGAGCGGATGACAACGCCAACCTGTATGCCACGACACCAATCCTCTCTAGGATTTGAAAGGTACCGATGAGCCTGGGGCTAATCTTACTCGTTTTTCCCGAACCTTAATACCTCTCTCATGGGCGTTACCTACAGGAAAACATGTTCGCCCACTGCCATCTATGCCCTATAAAAAATATATTAAACCATTTCAATCTATTTTATTTTTGAAAAACTTCATCTTACTTTAATTTTAATTATAGACTGAAAATATTTCCATTTTCATTTAATTTGAAATTTAGTTACAATGAAACTTCATTATAAAGAAAGTTCATCTAGCTCTCCACTCTCACAGCTCCTTCTCTAAATATCTCTCCTCTTAACTAAATTATAATGAAACTGAATGTATGAAACATATATGAAAAATTTAAAGGTACTTTTTTAAAACAAAATATTAACAATTTCTACCCCTAACTAATTATAAGAATATTTTTTAATTTTTTAATTTTTTTTTAACTAACTCTATTGAAAGTTTAATTGTATTAGTGAAAGGTTTTCTTTGCTTTTTGTTTTTTTTTTTTACTATTTTTTAAAAGATAAATTTAGTATTTACTATTTGAAAATGTGCATTATTCCTATAAATTTTTTGAGATTAGCGGTAGATCTTCATACCATCTTCATAATCACCAAACGTAAAAAAGAAAGAACAAAAAATGAATCTTTTAGGGTTCTTTCTACTATCCATTTTTCCATTTTTCTCTCGTCCATTTATTGCCATTGCTGACTCATCGCCAGACTTGAAGTATTCCCGTAGATCTCTATTTGCCTTCCTCTTCACTTCTCCACCCCCTCCAGCGGCGTTCCTCTTCACTTCTCCACCACCTCCTGCGCGAAGCTTCTTTAAATCTCCAACCCCGGCGGCATTTCTCTTCCCATCTCCACCACCTCCTACGCAAAGCTTCTTTAAATCTCCACCTCCGGCGGCGTTTCTCTTCCCCTCTCCGCCACCTCCTGTGCGAAGCTTTTTTAAATCTCCACCTCCGGCGGCATTTCTCTTTCCCTCTCCGCCACCTCCTACGCAAATCTTCTTTAAATTCCTACCTCCGGCGGCGTTTCTCTTCCCCTCTCCGCCACCCCCGACGGCATTTCTCTTCCCCTCTCCGCCACCTCCGCCGCAACCAATGGAGTGATGTGAAGGCTGTAGAGAAGATTAACCACTCCAGAAAAGATAAGCTGATTGGCGAGAGAGATGTTTTCAATAAGAGATGAACATTTTTAATTCAAGCCCTTTAATAATGTAACATGAAAATCTTATGATCATACTCTTGTTTTAAAAATATGTTTATCTTTATATAAATACAACTTTATTTCACGGTTAAAAAATATTCATCAATTTTTAAAAATAGTATTAATATTTATAATGTATTGAAAGTATAAGAGACCTTGTGTGATAATATTTGGATGAAAAAATATTAGAGTTTTAAAATTACAACAATTTTGAAGTTTTTTTTTTTTTTTTTTACCCTTTAGATCCAATTAAAAGTTAAAAAATAAAACTACAATTTTAAGTTTAAAATTTATTTTATTTTATTTTATTGGAACACCTCCTCCAACAACGTAATGATTATTGATTGCGCAAGAAAAAAAAAAAAAAGAAAGAAACAGAACAAAAGAACAAAAAGAAAAGAAAAGATAGTAAGATTTGTTAGGAGAGAGAAAAATTTATTAGATCTTCACTCTCTTTTATTCTATTTCAATTATTTTAGATTTTTACCATCATTTTAGAAAATCATGATCAACAACATTAAAATAGTTAAAAAAAATTCTATTAAAATTAGAAAGATAATTCTAAAGACCATTAAAAGTAGAGAAAAAATGAAAAAAAAAAAAGAATGGATTCAAATCGTTCAAAGATAGTTGCAAAAGAATTAAAAGAAAGGAGAATAAAAAATGGAAGTCTTTATTGTCCCATTAAACTTAGATAAAGATAATTGTTAATAGAATTAAAAAATATATATATAGAAGAATAAAATTGACAATTTTTTTTTATGTATACGGTCAAACACAACTTGCTTCTAAGAATAAGAATCATAGAAGATAAACCATAGAAAAAAATTGAATTTTGAAATATCAGATAATGCTCTAACATAAAATAAATTCATCAAATTCTTTTATATGACAGTAGCTTATATCTTCTAGAAAAATGGTTAACTCCGTCTATAAACTTGTTACATGAAAGTTCGAACTTGAAATTGCTATCATGAGCACATAGGTTAACTTGGATTTCAAAAGATAGACTCGAACTTTCATTAAGGAAAAATTCTTGACAACAACTTAAGCTAATCAGGTAAGTAGTCTTTCTATCGGCTTGGTTGGAAGACTTGTCTTATGTATGACGACATGTGTCCAATGACCCTTGCACATGTCATTTATGCTTTATGTTATATGATGACATGATGACATTAAATGATGATGTGTTGATGTTATATGATGATGTGATGATGTATATGATGTTGACATGATGATGATGATGCATAATAATAAGATGATGAGACGTATGATGATGAAATGACTTAATATGACGATGTTTCATATTAATATGTTGTGCATGTATTAAATGCCACGATGCATTATGACGACAAGTTTTTAAAGACACAACCCTAATTAATGTTAATGATGATGAATATATGAATGTGAATGCATGCATGTTACTTAGAATAATAAGTGAATGGTGTATAAGGTTGTGTCTTAAAGATGATTTAAAAATGAAAACTATATGGACCTCATGCATTTTGTGTGTTCATATGATGAGTAGGGACGCATACAGTATGATGATGAGGGTGTTCATCGGGAGCAATTGGCAATCAATGCTTGATTAACAATTGTCAATTAGCTGATGTGAGAAGCAATCCAGGAAAGAAGACTTGAGGAGTACTTGAAGTTGATGCTTTATCCTTGCTTAATTAGCTTCAATGACTAATATTCTACAAAATCTAGTGTTGGGACAAGGTTCCATGACTAAAGCACTCGTCTAAGCTGCTGTTGTAAGGACTCAAACAGCTGATGAATCTTGTGTATATTGTGAAGAAGAACACAGTTTTGATTAAAGTCCAAGTAATCTAACGTCACTTTTTTATGTGGAGAATCAAGCTAATCAAGGCATCAAGAAAAATAATCCCTTCTCAAAGACATATAATTCAGGTTGGAAAACCTATCAAAACTTGTCATGGAGGAGACAAGTCTCATACAATCAACAAAAGTCACCTAAACCAAATTACCATCTAGGTTTTGATCTACAAAATCAAATGGCATATGGTCCTCGACAAGCCAACTCAAGGAAAAGAATACTCTGCAGGAGGGGTGAAACTAAGGAAAACAACAACCGTCACTCCTAAGAAAGAGTTGATACATAGCAGAGAAAGGAGAAAATTGCTGTATAGAAAAAGCAGAGCAAAAATGATGCAGAAGCTGCTAAAGAGAAAGAGTAAGAAAAAAATTATGCAGGAACAGTGCAGTCTCCTAAAACGAAAAAAACATTCAACAGTGAATAAGAGAGCAGAATATACACATCAGTATCTTCTTTTCCATAAAGAATAAAAAAGAATAAGGAAAAGCCCGTTTCGAGAAGTTCATGGATATATTTAAGAAAATTCATATAAACATACCATTAGTGGAAGCCTTGAAATAAATGTTCAATTATGTCAAACTCTTGAAAGATATTCTCACCCATCAAAGAAAATTATAATAATTCAAGGTGGTAGAGTTGAATGAAGAGCGTAGTACAATATTACAAAATAAGGTCCAACTAAAGGAGAAAGATCCCAACTCATTTATAATTACAATATCAACTAAAAGAAAGAAGTAAGGTCGAGCACTATGTGATTTTGGATCAAGCATTAATCTAATGTCGTTGTCTATTTACCAAAAGTTATGTATTGGTGAAGCTAGATCAACTAAAGTCACCCTCCAACTAGCAGACGGATCTTTCACTCACCTAGAAGGCAAAATCGAAGATATTCTAATTCAAGTGGGCAAGTTCATATTTCGAGTAGATTTTATGGTTTTGGATTATGAAGCAAACCATGACTACCAATTATCTTGGAGAGAGCATTTTTGAGAACTGGAAGAACAATAGATGTCCACAAGGGAACTATAACGATTAGCAATTTATAATTGACAAAGAATCCAGTGGTAGATAGTTGAAGACAGCAACCAAAAGAAGACAACTGGAATAATTGCACTAAACAGTAAGCAGAATTGGATGAACTCGTAAGATATGTTTAATCACAGGAGTTGTTGGCTTGAATAGGTTTAGGGAAATTGTTTAAGATTTGTTAGTAATTTCTTAACTTGATGAGAAAGTTTAGGAACTTAATGAGAAAGTTTAGGAGATCGGTTGTACTTTCTCCACGTTAAATACTGATATGTATATTATTTTCACAGCAACAAAAGAATTGAAAAGCATAAGAGCTTAACTTAAGGTTCCTCTATTCAAAAGTTCTCCCCTCTCAAATTGTTCTTCCTAATTCATTATTTGTTTCAAAATATTTCGATCATGGGTTATTTCCAACATCCCCTCTCAAGCTGTTCTTCCTAGTTGATCATAGGTTATTTCCAACATTTGGTATTTGAGCTCCGAGGATGGTGAAACAAATGTCATCACAATACAAATTCACAAGAGGAGAAGTGACAACGATAAAGAGTGGAAAGGAGGGGAGTGCAATGCTCCAATACCCGTTACTCACGGGTGAGTAACTACGCAGCATGGTCGATAAAGATGCGTGTTGATTTATAGACACAAGGTGCGTAGGATGTCGTCGAGCATTGTGACATTGAGTAGCGTAAGGAAATGTATGAGTTAAGTAGTCTTCCTTTTTGGACCATGTATAAGTTTTAGGAAATGTGGAGTTTTAGGAAATGTCCTAGCCATTTTGAGAGAGGAAGTAAGAATTCATTAAAAAAAAAAAAGACTAAAACTAACTATGAACAAAGGAAATAAATCGAGATAAAAAGTAGTGTAAGGTTGGGTTGGGTTGGGAATTTTTTTTATCCAACCCAAAAGTTTCGGTTGGTTGGATTGGTAACTCAATCCAACCCAAAAATTTTCACAACCCAACCCAACCCTCTGTTTTCGGGTTGGGTTGTCGAGTTGTCAACTCTAAAAAAAGATTAAAAAAATTTATTTATCCACCACTCATAATTATTAGATAGAATTTTTGGATAGAATTTTAGATAAAAAAAATATTAAAAGTTGACAAATAAATACAAATTAATCTATAATCATTAAACAAAAGTTATCAACAAAAATTGTAATATCTCAACATAATTCAACATTATTATATAACTAAATACAACTAAATACTGATCCTTCTTCAGAATTGATTACTTTATGATCAATCATCAAAATAAAAAACATTCAGAATTGATTACTTTATGATCAATCATCAAAATAAAAAACATTCCTTCTTCAGAATTGATTACTTTATGATCAATCATCAAAATAAAAAACATTCCTTCTTCAGAATTGATTACTTTATGATCCATCATTAAAATAAAAAATAATAAAAATGATTAGTTTAAAGAAACTATACTTATCAAAAGTAAAAAATAGTGTGATATAATAATGTTACAGCCTAGAGATAATAAATACATTAGAATTTATAATTACTATCCCAGTTCTATAACAATTTTTAAAATTATTGAAACTAATTTTTTATCCAACAATTGGGTGTCAAGAGTCTTATTGTCATGATCCGATTTTCGAGGCTTCGAAAAATCCGAATTGTGACTAAAAAGATGAAATCGAAAACAAGTAAAATTTAAAAGAAGATAAAATAGGTGATGAAAATTTGATAAAATTTAAATCAAGAAAAAAAGAGTAAACAACACCAAAACTAATTACATAATTAAAGTCAAATATTACAATCGGTAAATACAATTATGAAAGAAAAATACAAAAGACTCTCAAAGACCAACAAGGGACTGACGCTCTGAAACGACACCCCTCTATGACAGTGCACCTCCCCACCTCGACTAGTACCTGAAAAAAAGAAGGGGAAATGGGGTGAGTATAAAAATATACTCAGTAAGCAACCTATTTGTAGGCTCTTAATTGCACCCAAGTTTAGGAGTGAACCATCAACTATACTCTAAACCCTAGAGTCTTAATACTCTCAATACTCTCAATACACAGGGTGGAAGGACTTAACCTTTGAAGTGATATTCAACGTTTGAGGATGAGGTGCTCCCTCATAACTACATGTACCACTCGTACAACCCAGCCAGAATTAGTCACTGCATGGTCAATGTCCTTCCACAGGACGGACCCATCATGTAGGCGACCTTGACCCGCTCGCGTGATCAACACCTTACCATAAGACGGATCCCCATGTAGAGTAGTTGATCTACCACTGAGTAACACTTCCCTAACTGACTCGCCAAGCTCAACAGTACTGCACCGGAGTAGGAAGGGAAGAGTAACACCTCCCTAATTGACGTCTCGCCTAGCTCAACGGTACCACAACAAAGTAGGAAAGGAAGAGTAATCGTCTCCCTAACTAGCGTCTCGCCTAGCTCAACGGTACCACAACAAAGTAGGAAAGGAAGAGTAATCGTCTCCCTAACTAGCGTCTCGCCTAGCTCAACGGTACCACACCAGAGTAGAAAGGGGAGGGTAACATCTCCCTAACTGGCGTCTCGCCTAGATCAATGGTACCACACCAGAGTAGGAAGGGAAACGGAGCATACTTGAACAATATACCAGATATTCTCGGCTAAGAGGTCATCTCTCTACACTTCGGGGGCCTAATATGGTTCTCTATATCTCAAAGGTAGTTAAAACTATTGAGTAAGGGGCCTGACTTCCAGATTCACTCAATCAAGACTTCCAAGCCCATAACAGTTCAGAGTTAAAGGTCTCTCCCTTTAAGCATCGCTCGCGACACCATAGACTGTAACATCAGGAGGGTCCCCTAACTAAACCCAACTCAATCCCTACAAGAGTTCACCCTAGACATATCTCAACACTACAACTTTCAATCATATCTTAAGTTCAATCCCTACGAGAGTTCACCCTAGGCATATCTCAACCCTACAACTTATCAATAATATCATAAGTTCACATAATCATTCAAGAGGAGTTTTTGTATGATTAACAACACATACAGCCATACAAGCTTAATAGGTCGATATCATCCATCAACATCCAGAGCGTAGATACACAAATCCTCCAGTCCACCAACACAGTATGAACAGATAAAAACAGTAGAAAGATAGTCCAGCAAGATACAAACATCGAGTAAGAAATCTCAAAAAAGCAGCAAATCCAAAATATATATATTTAACTTCATAAGCATAGAGGATCTTTAGATCTAGTAACCTAGTGATAATTTTCTCTAGCATGCATGCAAAACCAAGCGCACCCTACAAGTATTACTTCCTAAATCTATGTGGTTACTTACAAAATGTCGCATGCCTTCCCGAGCTTGATTACAGTCGTAACAGAGTTCAAAAATTATGAATTATCTATCCAGAGACCTAGTTCACAGTAAAATATGATCATTCTGTGCAGTTACTTACCGGAATGGAGCGTGCCCTACGAAGCTTACTTTTCGGCTAATTGGGAACTCCAATCACTTGAAAGGTTGCTGATAGGTCCTAAATCAAGTTAAATTTAGGTCAGTACCAAAACCAAGATAAAAAATAGTCGAAGGAAGTCAAATCGGGATAAAAGGGGTCTCACGCGCTGATTCACGCGCCCACGCGCTAAAGGGAGTCACCCATGTGCAGAGACACGCACGTGTACAGATGCCCATGAGGGAGGGAAGACATGGTGGTGCGCTTGACCGTGTTGTCGACTGAATGGTTCATACGACTTGAACGGTGTGGGTTCGATCCCTGAAGCATGCAGATTTTTTTGCCATTTTCCATTGCGCAACACGCGGTGGACGCTGGCAAGGCATCAGATCGGGTCGGGAGGCCAAGTCACATGCGGGTTCTCGTGTCTGTAGCGAGCATCGGTCTTCTAATCCTAGCCGACGTAGGATTTTCCTAATCTTTTTTTAATCAATGCACGTGTCCTCATTTCTGACCACGCGCAGACCTCTCCCTCCCTGACACACGTCCCTCCGCCATTTCATGGGTATCCTCAGCTCTGCCGTCAACCGTACATTAGCGCCTTGCCTTTACCTTAAAAAGGTAGGTAGCACGTGGCTTGAGTATTTTATGACATACTCAGTAAGTCACCCCACTGTTGGGGTTAGGAATGCAAACACATGCAACATATGAGCGGGACCTAATTTTTCATAAACTTTTCATAGCCTTGGGCGCTTTCCTATTCTGGGTAGGGTTGGGTGTGTGGTACTCCTTCACACACGACCCATGTACGTGTACATGGACCCACCAGGCGGGCTCGTAAACATACCCCCTGGGCCTGACTTGGTCGGACACAACGTGTTACACGTAGCCGGACACCAAAAATAAAAAAGGGCCCGCATGATATCATGGCGAACATAAATATCGTAATTCATTCTTTCGTATCATAAAGGGGAAGAATCCTGATGCACGTGACATACATATATGCATGAGGTCCCTTAACATATCTAAAATGACATTACATAAGCAGTACTAACATCGCATATACGTTTCTTACATTTCATGGCATCTCACATGACTTACATTACATGGCATATTACATAACATGAAAGTATATTCTAGTTCCATAAACATCTCATGACATGACTCGATAATTCTACGTGTATCTATGACATCGATCAACATATTCATGGCATATAATACTAACATCTCATTAATAACTTCACATAATATAAACAGTCAACAGTCAACGTAACCCATTACGTTTCATAGCATAAACAGTTACATAATTCATACATCATATAGTCATATCACATAATAAAACATGGTGCATGCAGGGGCCACAGGGCACGCACCATCATATAACACGTAGTAAACTAAGTCCAACAGTAAGGTCACTTACCTCGATAATCTTGGTTGAAGTCACTCACAACAAGCTAATCCCAATAGTTAAATACGTCCTATGATAACCACATAAAAACTTAGGAACCTTTCATAACATACCCTAGCTAAACCTCATGTTATTTATCAAAATAAACCCCCAATCTAAGCTGTTTTTAACGTTTCGGAACCATACTGACCTCGGATGGTAAAACTAAGGGCAAAAACAGCTTCGGAAGGGCCAAAAACCTTGGACTCGATATATTATAGTGATACCTTGCCGCGAAGCCTAGTTGCCGAGCCGGCCAACTAAGCTGCCAAGTCGAGCTGCGGGAATTGACGGAACCGAGTCAATTTCGTACACATGCGAGCCGACCCGCACTGTGTACGCGTGCAAAGCTGTCGGAGCTGCTGGGTGTGTGTCTGCGGCTCGACCCTATTCCAAAAACCTTGCCTTCCTTACCCAACAAGAGACGAAACTCTAGTTTCAACCTCCCCAATTCCGGTGACGCGCCGACAATCCCACAACGTCCTCAACACCAATTTTCGACGGTCAACCTTCTTTGACACAATGATCCCAACATCAATGCCTTACTTCTACACGATTCTTCTTCCGAAGAGAAACCCCAACGTTCTAGAGGAAAGTTTGGAGAGAAAATGGTTTTCAAGGAAGGTAAAAGATTGGGCATGGAAATATAAAAATAATAGGAAGACATTTGCTTTCTAGGGTTTTACGATAACGAAACTCAGAGAAATAGAAATGTTCCTATTAGTTAATAGGATGAATCCGGGTAAGATTACATTTAATTATTTATTTTATTTTTAGGTAATAACTTCCTGGTTGAAAATTACACTTTTTCCGGCGAGAATAAATGCATAATATAATATCTTGTCATATATAGAAATAAAAATAAAAATCAACCAAATAACGCAAAAATGGAAAAAATTTGAAACGTTACAGAATCGGTTATAGTTTTATATTATTATTAATTGTTTTTTTAAGCTAGTTACAAATATTACAAAAATATAATCATTTAAAATTTTAAATAAAAATTGGGATTTACCTTCCATTTTTATCTAAAATTTATGTATAAACAGAAACATATACAGACATATGTAAGTACATTTGCTTTAAATTTTTTTATTTTACTTCACCAAAATTTTTACTTTATTTTTTTTTTGGGTCACCATGTGCTTTATGAAAATTCTCATATCAGATTAATTTAGATAAAAATCCTCCTATTTAGATATCCAATATTGTAGGAGATGGTTAATTAATTTTGACCGAGAATATAAGGTTAAAATTATAGTAGATCACATTGAATGCTTGGAAAATGCATGCTAAATGAATTGTGTTGCTCATGAAATTTTAGGAGAAGACTCAATATGACATGATAGTGTTATGTATGAAATTTGGTGACCATTAGATGAAGATAACGGGCTAAACCAAGTGTAGGTGTAGAATGACCAAAATGCCCCTATAATTATGTACCACTAGCTAATGACCAAAGTCACCTCTAAATGACATGAAATTTGATGAGTAACCTTATATCATGGTTTTAAGGGATTACACAAAGTTACAAGGTCATTGAAATATGTTGAAGAATTAAACCAAGATTTGGGGTGGTATATGACCAAACAACCTTTATGAAAATTTTAAGATGTTTTTCAAGATCCTAGAACACTAAAAAACTACGGAAAATTATATGAGAATCATTTATGATATTAAGGGAAAGTATGCAAGATTTTAAGGAGATTAGAACAACTTTTGAATGTGAAGCAAGAGAAAAAAAAAGTACGAAACTATGTGTATGGAGAAAAAATCCAAATTTTACCGACCACGAAAATTTAAAATATCGCAAATGCCCAAAGTAGAAAGATGGCCCACTCGCAGACTATCATTACGGGGGAACTAAGGGTACAAAAAGATTTGGAATGGACCAACATAGCTGTAGTGATCAAGGGAGTCATAGCACAACTGTCTCGACTCGCAATACAACCTACGTTTAGACAGAGAATTATTACCTCCCAACGATAGGATCCTAGAAATGCTCCACGATTAATAAATAAATAACACAATAATTTGAGAAAGGATTTCTGGATACAAACATACTATTTTCTTAATAAAACATATGACTAATGACTATTTAAAAAGACAGACACACTACCATTCTTCTCCTAGAAATGCTCTACGATTAATAACTTTGAATTGCGCAATCTATAATCACGTTTATTAACTCACATTTTTTACTTTCGAAGTAACTTTGGTTTCACTCTGCTATGCATGTTTGTCTTTGAAGCTTAAAAAATGGTCACCGAACACTCTAAATCATGTATAAGTCCCCAGAACTATACTTCTTCGTTTATTCGTTTGAAGCAAGTGCATCAACTCACTATTTTCCGATCATTTTAATGAAAAAGATATAAACTAATAAATTATTTTCATATTAAACACGATAACAATGAGAAAAAAACAACACATCTACCAGCATGTCAAATCTACAAATAGGACAGTAAGACTTTTGTTGCCAACTTCTTAAACGTTCTTCATGAAAAACATGCAAGCAAGGCATCTCCAATAATAATATTTCACTTCCTTCCTCTTTTATAATCTTTTTCATGCAAATTACACAACTTTCATCCCTTCCTATCATCTCAATACCTACTCTACTTAACATCTCAATAGCGATTTTGCTAGTAGAAACCATCGGGTCTTCACTTATGAACGATCTCACATGACGGGTTGCAACATTCCATAATTTCAATGTAACTATCAAATGAAAAACATTTCCAAGCCTACCTAAATCTGCAGTTTCTTTGATTCTTCTCCACTAGTTTATTATCTTGTTAGTGATAACCTTAGCATCAAGAATGGGGTTATTGAATCTTTTGAACTTGGACAATAAGAACTGTAGCAAGGTTGTATCGTTGTCGTCGTTAAAGTTTTTGAGAGGAAATTGACGAGTTAAGAAGAAAAACTGTTAGGATCACACAACAACGCACACGCTCGATCTAGATGAACACAAATAATGGAATAGAGAAAATTGCAAGGAGAACTCTGGCTAAAAGGATTTTTTTATTTATTGATGATTCAGGTATGTATAACAAGAGAGAGTACAGAGAATAGAAGAGTACATCTCAAAGCTTTACCGGACGGGATATATATATAGTTCAATTTACTATATATAGCTTTACCAGATTTAACCATCTACTATATATAGCTTTACTCGATCTAACCATCTACTATACATAACTATGTACCATATATAGCTTTACCGGATATAGCTTTACCAAATATAGTTTTACCGGATATAACCGTTGACCCAGCTATAAATAAACATCAGGCTCCATAACCTAACAATTCTCCCACTTGGAGACTGATCTAGTCAACCAAGAATTTCACTCTCAAACGACCATGAGCATCTTCACTGCACCATACCAATTGAGGTTTTGCACAACCTCAATATTCCAACATCAACACATTTTGTCAACATGTTTGCTGGATTCTTTGCACCCTCTATCTTCTCCAAACACGTCACCATCTTCAACTAACATCCGAGTGAAATGGTATCGCCTTCTGTGTTTTGAATGATAGACCGGGTTCCTCGCCAACAGTATGAGTCTCAGGAGTTTCTTGAGTATCTGCTACAACATCGCTATGTGAATCTTTCAGCAACTCAACCTCAACTCCCACTTGCTTCACCTCTAGTTTCTCAACAAGAGTCTCAGGAGTTTCATGAGTATCTGCTACAACATCACTCTGCGAATCTTTGAGCAACTCAACCTCAACTTCTACTTGCTTCACCTCTGGTGTTTCAGTGACACTTCCGGCCGACGCAACTTCCTCTAGAGTTTCAATGACGCTTCCGGCCAACGCAACCCCCTCTGGAGTTTCAGCGACACTTCCGGTCGACGCAACCCCCTCTAGAGTTTCAGCGACGCTTCCAGCCGACGCAACTCCCTCTAGAGTTTCAGCAACGCAACCGTCCGACGCAACCCCCTCTGGAGTTTCAGCGACGCTTCCGACCAACGCAACTCCCTCTGAAGTTTCAGCGACGCTTCCGGTCGACGCAACTTCCTCTGGAGTTTCAGTGACGCTTCCGGTTGACGCAACTTCCTCTGGAGTTTCAGCGACGCTTCCGGTCGACGCAACTTCCTCTGGAGTTTCAGCGACGCTTCCGGCTGACGCAACCCCCTCTGGAGTTTCAGCGACGTAACCCCCTCTGGAGTTTCGTGGTCTTGGAACCTTGCTCCACATTTGGTTCCATTTCCAACCACACTTTCTTCAATTCTCTGACGGTTCTTGTGAAGCTAACTCGTTTCTACTTGCTCATAACATAGTTCTCACAACGACCCACATCAACAGATTTCAGACCTTCTAAAACTCCTTTCGCAGCCAGCCTCTTCATTCCTTTCGCGCTCATAGGTTCAAGTCTATTGTGTCGTAGACTTGAATTTGAAGCAATCTCAGCAACAACAGCTATGTTCATACACCCTGCAGTGGTGTATAGGGTTCCAGATTTTGAGCCACGTGCTACCACCGTAGCACCCTTCATAATCTTCCACGAACCCTTCCCTAACTTTGTTGCATAACCTGTGCTATCCAACTGACCAATAGAGATCAGGTTCCTTTTGAGAGCAGGAATATATCTGACATCCTTTAATGTCCACTGATTTCCTGCCGGAGTTTTTATGCAGACATCTCCTTTTCTTTTAATCTCCAAATCTTTGTTGTCGGCAAGATACACCTTCTCGAAATTTTCAGACTTGAAATTCCAGAACAACTCTTTATTTGGAGACGAATGAAAAGATGCACCTGAATCCAAAATCCAGGATTCAATTGAACTGTCCACGCTGAGGATTAGAGCATCCCCAATGTCTTCTGCTAAATTTATAGAATCATCATCATCTCTAGATTTGTGATTCTGCTTCCTCTTTGGTCTTGTACAACCTGTTCGAAAGTGACCTTTTTCTCCACAATTCCAACACGTCGTTTGGTCTATTTGGAGATTTTTCTCGGTTCTTTGATTTTGATCGTCTTTTGTTTGGGCCCTTCGGTTTACTCCTTCCCCTTCGATCAACACTGAGAGCATTGCTTGATGAATCTCCAGTTTCTCGTTTGCGAATACTTTCACTGAGAACTACATCTCGAATTTCACCAAACTTCAGATTATCAGATCCTCGGGAGCTGCTGATCACGAAAACAACAGTATCCCATGACTCAGGTAAGGATGACATCAAAATCAACGCTTTAATTTCATCTTCGAAATTAATTTCCACCGAACTTAGTTGACTTATGATCATATTGAATTCATTTATATGATCAGCAACACGTCCACCTTCAGACATCTGTAGATTGAACAATCTTCGCATCAAATACAACTTGTTCATAGCCGATGGTTTTTCATACATATTTGACAGCGCCTTCAATAGATCTGACGTTGTCTTCTCCTTGATAATGTTGAACGCCACGTTTCTGGATAGCGTCAACCGGATCAACCCCAAGGCTTGTCGATCCTTGAGCTTCCACTGCTCCGTGGTCATGGTATCCGGCTTCACCCCCAACAGAGGTTCGTGAAGATCTTTCTGGTACAGATAATCTTCAATCTGCATCTTCCAGAAACCGAAATCGGACCCATCGAACTTCTCAATTCCAATCTTTGAACTTTCCATCTTCACAGATCGTGGTGAATTTTGCCTAGCTTTGATACCAGTTGTTAGGATCACACAACAACACGCTCGATCTAGATGAACACAAAACGCTCGATCTAGATGAACACAAAGAATGGGATAGAGAAAATTGCAGGGAGAACTCTGGCTAAAAGAATTTTTTTTATTGATGAGTACAGAGAATAAAAAGTACATCTCGATATATATATATATAGTTCAATTTACTATATATAGCTTTACCAGATTTAACCATCTACTATATATAGCTATTTACTATATATAGTTTTACCCGATTTAACCATCTACTATATATAGCTATTTACCATATATAGCTTTATCGGATATAACCGTTGACCAAGCTATAAATAAGCATTAGGCTCCATAACCTAACAAAAACTTCCAGAATTTATGTTGTCTCGCCCATAATAAACTACAATTTTCTTCTATGAGGAAGTGATTACAAATGACTTGGACCATTAACGTGAGTTTGATGGGTTCAACATACGATGAAGTTAGGTAAAGTTGTTGAAGTTTGAAACACGACGCTTCAATTTCTAGTGACATACTATTGATGGAGCTTCGGTGATAAAAATATTCCATATTGAAAAAAAATGATTAAAAGCACTGTTTCACACGATGACGAAAGTCAAGTCAAGATAATATATATATATATATATATATATATATATATATATATATATATATACAAAAAAGAATATATGATTTCGAAACCAAAATCATAATTCAAATTTAAGATAATATAATGTAAATATTATAACTTATTATCTTTAACCATTAAATAAATAAATCTTTTTTTTTGAAAGAAGTCCTGAAATATTGATATAACGCAAATATTATAACACTTCTATCTTCAACATTAATTAAATAAATAAATCTTTTTTTAAAAGAAGTCCTCAAATAAAGGATTAAATAAGAAAAATGTTAGATATAATAATAGAAATATTATATAATTTATTTTTATATTTTCAATATATTTAAATTCTGAATTTTAAATTATAAAATATAGTGTATAAAAAAATGTTCGCGATGCCGCCTTGCAACAATTCTTATCAACAAAACTCAGAAGATGTAGGAACGTTGTAAACCACTTTAAGACAATCACAGATGAGATAGTAAACAAGTGGACCAGAATCAAAAGTGAGGCTACGAATTTGACATTTGAGAAAGATTTTTCTTTTGTAATCTTACTTAAATTATGGAATGTTGCAACCTATCGCGCGAGACCATCACGACCGTTAGTGAAAACCCGATGATTCTTACGAGCAAAACTGCTATCGAGATGTTAAGAAGAGTAAGCATCGAAGAGATAGAAATGAATGAAAGGTGTGTAATTTGCTTGGAAGAAATAGAAAAAGAAAAAAGAAGAAGGTGCAATATTATTATTGCAAATGCCTTGCTTGCATGTGTTTAACTTGTTTTTATTTATTAATTTTAGGATGTAAAACATCCCAGTCTCTCACTTTTTCATTTTTTTTAATATATTGTATGATTTTTCTTTTTGTTTGGTTCTTATTTTCTAATATCTCATTTTTATTATTTTAAATATTTTGATTTTTTTAATAAATTTTAATATTATTTAAATAAAGTTAACCATGATATTAAATAATAAATATAAATAGTTATATAAAACTTTTCGAATACTTTTAATCAAATAACAATTATATGTTTTTAAAAGTGATAGTTGACCCGTCTATACTCACCCTCTCTAAGAGTTGATATCGATGCTAAAATCCTAAGCTATTTTATTGGTTTTGACTCTCAATTGAAACGCAATGAAATAGAAAGATACGAAATAAATAATAGGATAATTTGATTTATTGGTTTTGAGTCTCAATTGAAACAGGTTGAAATAAATAATCGAAATAGAAAGAAACGAAATAAATAATAAGATAATTTGAGAGGAGGGTTTTTCTATACGAAGATACTTAAATTGTAATACTGATCAATTTTATAATAAAACATATAAGTAATTACTATTTAAAATATAAAAGCACGAACAATTTTTTTTCTTCGTACAAATGCTCCATAATTAATAACTTTTACGGTTAATGAATTGTGCAATCTATTATAAGTTAATGAATTGTGCAATCTATTATAAGTTAAGCTTATTAACTCACACCCTCTGTGTTTTTGCATGTTTGAATTTGAAGCTTAAAAAATAGTCCCAAATCAAATACTGAACTTTTATATCATTATAAATAACAAAATATATATATATAAATTAACTCCAAATTTAAACAAATTTGGTAAAAGATTTAAACTGAATATCTAAAAATATTCTAACTATTCTAATCCAGTACTTCTAACCATTCCTCCTTTGAACTTATTATTCTTTGTAAACTGTTAGTTCAAGTCAGAAAAATTGTGCACACCAAGTTCTTCAACCAACTTCCCAAATACTTCTAAGTGATTTTGGGTATCACAAATAATAAATTAACAGTTTCTTCTTTTGCAGTAATAAATTAAGAGTTTCTTTTACCGTTCCTTCTTTTGCAATAATAAATTAACAGTTTCTTCTTTTGTAAGATCTCTAAGACAGTGAAATCTTACTCTTATGCGTTTGGAATGCCTATGTAGAATTGAATTTTTGGATAGGTTAACAGTTGAAGTATTATCACACATTAAATTTGTTCCTTCTATTTGAGAGTGACCAATCTCTTTTAGTATCCTCCTCATCCAAACAGCTTGACATGCACAGACACTAGTAGCAACGAACTCAGCTTCTGTGGTTGATAAGGTGATTATAGGCTGTATCAAGCTACTGCTCCTCCACTCATCATAAACACATAGCCTGAAGTACTCTTGCTATCTTTCATGTCTTCGGCGTAGTCACTATCAGTAAATCCAATTAAATCACTAACTCCTCCCTTCCTATAAAATACACCATAATCTACCGTGTCTTTCAAGTATCTTAAAACCCTTTTAGCTGTTGCAAAATGTTGTTGTGTTGGACATGCCATAAAACGACTAATCAAACTTACAACAAACATGAGATCAGGACGAGTAGCTGTGAGATACATCAAACTTCCCACTATTTGTTTATACAAAATTACATCTACTTTTGCACCATTCTCATCTTTGCCAATTGTCTATGGTGGAATAATGAAATTACAAACATAGTAGTAATTCTCTATGCCAAATCGATTTAAAACTTTAGCAACATACTTTCTTTGACATATAAAAATACAATCTAATCTTTGTATGATCTCTATTTCAAGAAAAAATCTCATTTGACCTAAGTCAGTCATATCAAACTCTTTCTCCATGGAACGTTTAAACTTCAATAATTATTCATCGTCTCCAAGTAAATAAAAGATCATCAACATAAATGCTTACAATAAGAATTTTACCCCCTTCCTCTTGACGAAAAGTGACTACTAACTGGAACTATGACTAAGTTCTAAGTGCTTGTTTTAATTTGTAGAGAGCATTTTAGAATTTGTACATCATCTCCTCGCTTCCTTTTTATCATAGCCTTTTTGCTGTTAAACAAAAATATCTTCTTTTAACTGCCATACAAAAAAGCTGATTTGACATCTATTTAATATAGTTTCCAACCAAATTAACTAAAACAAATTAATATGGTTTAATAAAATAAAAGAAAGACTACTGACCTCTACCATGAAACTAAGTTGGTTTTTGTCCATACCTTAAATGTGCTTCAGGTTTTTATTTTTTATTTTTTTTATTTTTTTATTTTTTTTATTCAACTATGAATTACCATGTGTTGGCATTGTTATTTTAGATGTTAGGAAATAAGTTACCTTCTCTTCTTCTTTATTTTCTATTTTCTATGCAGACGGGTCATTCATTGATTGAACAAGTTTTGAAGAGAGATATTCCGGGAATAAGATGTGAGAAATTGTTGAAGAGAGGGGATGAGTTATTTATTTATTTTTTTTAATTTTTATTATTATTTATTTATTTATTAGGCTATTACAAAAATAATTTTAAATTATTCCATTTCAAAAAAAAAAAAAAAATTAAGAAGAATTTATATTGAATAGTTATTGTTTAATTATCTAATTTTAATCATATTTAAATAAATGAACATACAAGTCTATTTATTTGATATACGTGACAACAAAATTAAGAAAACTACCACTCTATAATCAAATCTCTCAATATGATAAATCTACGGTATCTATTTTTTTTATCTTGTATATCACTAGAAAATGCAATTGATATATTTATCATCATTTTATCTTATCAATAGACTAAAAATGATAAATGTATCGTATTTAAATCTTTTTCTATGATAATTCTTTTCGTATTCATGTTTAAAAGTCTTTGTTGATACATATAAAAATGATATATTAGTTATATATGAAAGTAAAATTAAAATTAGGTTAGAATATCTCATAAATTGTAATAAATTGTAATTATGTGCTGTCATATATAAAAATATGCAAGTTTTTTTATCCATTAAATTTTTGGAAAAAAGCTAAAGTCTCACTCATTAACATGTATTATATCATTTAAAAATATTCAAAGTCACATGAATTTAGTAGAAACTTTCATATTTATGTCCATGATTTTTCATATTTATGTCACGACCTGATTTTTGAGGCTTCAAAACTCGAAGAGTGATCCAAAAGATGAAATGGAAAACAAACAAAAAGAAAGGAAAAGGAAAGAAAAGTAAAGTAAAAGATAAAAATACAATTTAATTAAAACAAAAGAGAGAAAATGTTTTGTTTCAAATTATTACAAAAGTAATTACAAATATAAAATGAAATACAAAAGACTATCGACAACGGACTAATGCTCCGGAACGACACCCCTCTGTGACAGTGTATGTAACGCCCCCAATTTTCTAAACCTAATTAGTGACGTCACCCATGCATACATAATTCATTAAGCGGAAGCTCATCATAAATAATCATGGAAAAACAGTCTTTCCTAAATATTCATAAATCCAAAACAAACCAAAATAAACCTTCAAATAACTAAATTCAAAATAAATCTAAATAAAACAATACTCAATGCTATAACTTAAATCAGTCAATAGAAACTCCCAAAAATATTCCCTCTCCAACTTTCATGGTGTCTTCACCTCTGCCTTCAACGGTACATTGGCGCCTTGCCTTTACCTGAAAAATGTAGGTAGCACGTGGCTTGAGTATTTTATGAAATACTCAGTAAGTTACCCTATTGCTGGGGTTAGGAATGCAAACACATACAACATATGAACGGGACCTAACTTTTCATAAACTTCTCATAGCTTTGGACGCTTTTCTATTCCACTGTCATGAGATGTTTATGCAACTGGAATGTACTTTCATGTTATGTAATATGCCATGTAATGTAAGAAACGTGCAGACCTCTCCCTGCCTGACACACGTCCCTTTGTCGTTCATCTTCTTCCTCTTAGCTTTGCGATTTTCCAGAAAATTGATTATTTACCATTTTCTTTGCATTTTTCTATTTCTTTCTTTCACCTAGAGTTTACATTCATCTACAGATTTTCTTCATTTCTTGACGGTTTTGGACAATTCAATGGTCCATAATGCTTTCTATAGGTTCTGTGAAGAATTTTTAAAGAGATCTCCGCTGGAATCTGACTCCTTATGGCTATTTTTCTAATTTTTGAAGAGATCTCGATTTTGTTGACTTTGTCCTTTTTTCTAATTTTCCACCCTTTTTTCTTTTTATATATATATATTTTTTTTTTTTTTGAGTTCTTGAGATATTTCTAAGCATTTTTTCTCTTCTAACTCATCTCAAAATTCTGTCTCTAACATCCTCAATAAAATCCCGAAATTCAACTTAAAGGAGAAAAACTTAAGTTTTGAGTTTCTAGTTGGAGATCGGGTGTTACAATTTATGTCCATTATTGTTAAATTATATAACGCTAATCAATGATCTAAAAATTAAAATTATATCATCATGAGCGAGGAAGTTTTTGAATAAAAGGCAAAGGAATCTTATTATAAAAGTTAGACTAAATTATACTTTACTTTGTTCCCTTTCATTTCCTTTTTAAAAGAATGAGAATGACAATATCTCTTTTATGAAATTTACCATTTTTGTTTTTATTTTCTTTTTAGCAAAATTGTCTGACAGTTGGAATAGGCAGTGTGAAGAGAGATATTTGGAGGAAGAAGTTATCTCATATTTATAGAGGAATGGAATAAGTTACAATTTTATTATTATTAATGATTGTTTTTTTAAGGTGGTTACAAATATTACCCTTGATTTCTAAAACAACATTTTAAAAATATAATCTTTTAAAATTTTAAATAAAAATTGGGATATACCTTCCATTTTTATCTAAAATTTATGTATAAACTCTATTTTGATATAATTCAAACATATACATACCGATGTACGTAAGTACAAATGCTTAAAATTTTTTTGTTTTACTTTATTTTTTGGGTCACTATTTGTACTTTATGAAAACGCCCATATCAAGACGGACAAATTTAGATAAAAATCCTCCCATTTGGATACCCAATATTGTAGGAGAATGTTTAATTAATTTTTATGGAGAATATGAAGTTAAAATTCTAGTATATCACACTGAATACTTAGAAAATGCATACTAAATAGATGTTGTCTATTAAAACTGTAACTACCTGTAATTTTCTACTTAATTTAAAGTCGTCATGATCATGGAATGCAGAAATACTTCGTTTAAACTTTCATAAAACGTCATCTTCATCTTGAAACACAATCATTGACTTACGTGGTTTAAAAACACCTTTAAAAGACAACATAACAAAAGACTAAAAAAATAAATAAATAAACATTTAAATTAAAGACATTCTATTCTAGCGTAAGTCTAAGAAAATAAGTACGACTATCTATGCATGTTCCATGGTCTCAAGTTGCGATGTAGTCGTCAGCCGTACACAAATGTCTTGCCTTAACCTACAGAAGTGGCTTAAGTATTTAAATAAATACTCGATAAGTATTGGGGCTTTAAATGCAAGAACATGAGAATGTAATGACAGGACCTGTCTTTTTCAATCTATTTTCCTTCGGTACTATCCTAACGAGTAACTTGGACGTGTATCATATACTCTATACACAACCCATACGTACGAGAATACTCTGGGAGCTACTTAAACTTGACACTGTTAGAACTAGTAACCATCACGGCAGGGTTAAACATAATGTTTGTTTTCCTGCCTGACAGTCATAGCATTATGATAAACATAATGAACGTTTTTCTGCTTGGTCATCGTAGCATTATGATAACCATAATGATTATTTTTCTGCCTCATAACGTACACGTCCGTATTACCGTGACGGGTAAGGGGTATCCCCCAATACATGAACACACAATAATGAATGAGGTCCCAATATTTTTCCATTTTCATTATCATTTAATATGCCGCTAGCATTCCGTACATATCATATCCTTTTTTATATCATTTCACATATCTTTTATGCATACGCCAGAGTTCTATTTCATGCTAGTTCGTCGTTTTGCATGTCAATACCATCATATCATTTAAATTACATAAATATATCATATCATAATATTTCATGCTTCCCGACAGAATAATTTTCATCATGTACATATCATACCATAACAAATCGCATATCATATCATAAACATGTCAATTATCACATATCTCGTACCATAACATATTTCATATTATTTTCATATCATATCACAATATATATATATATATATATATATATATATATATATATATATATATATATATATATATATATATATATATAT
>NW_019268601.1:562672-595281 GCF_002738365.1 Cucurbita moschata | reverse complement strand
AATATATATATATATATATATATATATATATATATATATATATATATATATATATATATATATATATATATATCCGTCATTCACATGTCATATCATAATCATATCGTATCTTAAACATTTCGTTGTCATATCATTCCCTAACTTATCAATAGCCTTAACATTCTTATATCTATCATAATCAATCATTACATGAACGTACTTTAGTCATATCCTTACAGGAACGTATCCGGACGCTATCATTCTATCAATCTATCATAATCTTTACTTTTAGAGTAATCTTAACGCTATCGTTCTATCGTTCAATGCTTAATTTTAAAGCATATTCCTTTCTAAGTATTTTTTACTGATTTTTTTTAAAACTCAAATATTCTATTTTATTGTATTTTATTTTGTTGATCTATCCTTTCCTTATATTTTCTTTACTTGAGAGTAATCAATTCTCAAGAAGAATCCTGTTTAGTTGTATTTAGTTCTATATAATGTTGAATTATGTTAAGATGTTACCATTTTTATTATAAATTGATTTTTATTGGTTAAATTTTTAATATTTTTTATCTAATAATTATGAAATGTGGATAAATAAATTTTTTTAAACTTTTTTTTTTAGAGTTGACAACTGGACAACCCAACTCTCTTTAAATAATTTACCATCTATAATGATATTTTTTGGATGAGTTTTCCTAATTTATTGGTAACCAATGATTTTTTTGAAACTAATTATGCCGGAAAAATATATCTAATCATTTCCATCTATTTTATTTTAAAAGAACTTCCATCTAATTTTTTTTAGTCACTCTTTGTGTGGTGGGAATCCTCCCGGGTTTGGACAAATATAGATACTCAATTATATAAGAGCAGGTTCATATTTTTCAAATTGATTTAAAAAGTAACTAATATTTAATAAGTTTTGATGGGGAAGGTGTTGGTTAAAATTCTTGTATATCACGCATGCATGCTAAATAAGGGTTGTCTATTCAAACAATTTTAAATTATCCAATTTTATAAAAAAAAAAAATTTAATTAAATAGTTGTCATTAAATTATCGAATTTTAATCATATTTAAATAAATGACATGCAAGACTATTTATTTGATGCTAGGTGACAACAAAATTAAGAAAATCACACATCTATCATCAAACCTCTTAAAATAATAAATCTATAGTGTTTAATTGTTTTATCCTCGTATATCACTAGTAAATGTAATTGATATGTTTATCATCTTTTTATCTTATCAACAGACTAAAAATGATAAATGTATCGTATTTAATTTTGTTTCTCTCGATAATTGTTTTTCATATTCATTTTTAAAAGTCTATAATAATACAATATAAAAGTGGTGTATTAGTTGTAACGACCCTAAAGTTCTACATACTCAGAGTCTCTACTAATGTCTCAGACTCATCTCTCATGCGGAAATATAACTCTTAAAAGAAAACGTCATCTATAGTATAAATATAGAAAACATTAAAAACATTTTCTTCTCTGAAAAACACAGTTATGGTCTTACAAAATACAAAATATTAAAATTTAAAGAAAATAAAAACAAATACAAAATAATTTAAAACAATGAAATGCATAACTATTCTAACCTAAAATATGCTTATGAACCTACAACATGCATGTGGTCTCTCTGAATCCCATCATAATGTATTTCTTGACACAACACTCTAGTGTCATCTTTTTGTTACATTAAGAAACATGATCGTGGATATTTATATTAATATCATTTTCATGCTCTTAGAGTTGTGTCCTAGGTCGATCTAACGACATGATGCAATATAACACTCATCATCATATAGCATGCTAAATATGGAAAACATCATCATATTAAACAAAATGTCGTGCAAAAATTGTACTCATCATAAAGCCATCACGTACATCACACATAATATGTACGTCATGCATCATATAATATATATTTGATCTACATAATATACATAATTGCAATGGAGTTAGGGGAAGATCTAAGTTATAATTGGTGTGATTTTCGAAAATAAAATTAAAATAAAAGAAAAGAAAAAAATCTAATATTTAACATGACAAAAAATCTAATATATAGCTTAACATCTATCGTAAAATGCCCTTTCTCCTCCAATCTTGACATATTTTTTTTTTGTTTTTCTGTTTCTCTTTTTTTCAAAACTTGATATGATATTAGGGTGTGGGGGTTGTTTTTGCAAAACCTATACTGTGGCTTGTCTAGCGTGATCACCTGTTGGTTGCCCAGAGATAATTTGAAAAAGGATAAGACGTTAGTAGAGAGAATTGTGGAGGGAGGTTTTTTTTTGTGTAACTGTAACATAATTCTTTTTTTTTTCTTTCATTTATTTATTTCTTTCATTTATTTATTTGGGTTTTACATTAGTTATATATGAAACTAAAATTAAAATTATCTAAGAATATCAAAAATTGTATCTGCTGTCAAATTATGCAAACTTTTTTATTATTTATTTTATTTTATTTTAGAAAAGTTAAAGTCTCACCAATTATGTAATGACCCAAAATTTTCTATTTAATTTAAAGTCGCTACTATATACGTACCATAAACATTGAATGCGGAAGACTTCATTTAAATTTCATAAAACATAACCTTTAACTTAAAACACAGTCATGGACTTACGTGTTTCGAAAACATCTTTAAAACGACACAACAAAAGACTCAAAATAAAATAAATAAGCATTTAAGTATAAAACATCCTATTCTATCCTAAGTCTAAGAAAATAAATGTCACTATCCTATGCATGTGTCATGATCTTGAGTTGCGATGTCGTCGTCAGCCGTACAGGAATGTATTGCCCCTTAACCTGAAAAATGTAGTAGCACATGGCTTGAGTATTTAAAGAAATACTCAGTAAGTAACCCCACTATTGGGGTTAAATGCAACAATCACATGCAATGAAATGATGGGACCTATCTTTCGTTTCACTTCGTTTCGTTTCGTTTCGTATGGTTTTGTTTTCCCTACGGTGTAATCCTAACAGGTAATCATGGACGTGTATCATATACTCTACACACAGCCCATACGTGCGAGTATGAACTCACCAGCTAGTTCGCACACCGCTGGGCCACTGTCCCTAGCCGGTGGGCATGCTCTGGGGGCCCATCGAGACCCGTTAAAACTAAAACCGTCATGGCAGCACTATGCAGGGCATAACGATCGTTGTCCTGCCATTTGGATGTACGCGTCCGTACCCTCGTGATGGGATAGGGGTATCCCCCCAAATGCATGATCACACAATATATGTTCATGGGTAATGTAGATTTTGAAAATAAATTATTATAATAGTTTTAAAATAAAAAGCTTTAAGACTAAATTATTCTCTTTAATGTCCATTATTAGAGTCCCTCGCCATAAAATTGAATCATCTCATTAGATAGAAGATAGAAAATTAAAGACTTCATTGTAATACATCTTTAGAAAACCTAATTAAGCTTGCTAGCGTTAGGAGGCATCATAATAAATTTAATGGAGGGCTTTGAGGAGATGTTGCTGGATTTGGGCCAGTTGCAATGCGCATCTTGGTGCCTAAACCAAATTGAGGCTTTTCGGGAGATTTTGCTCAAATTGGTCCAGTTGGGACAGACCTCTTGGTGCCTAAACTTGAGGGAGGGCTTTCAGGAGATGTTGCTGGTTTTGGGCCATTTGGTACATGCCTCTTAGTGCCTAGAGGCAATGTAGGCGTTATGGGAGATGTTGCTGACCACGGGAAATGTTGCTGAATTTGTTCCTCTTGGGACACTTCTCTTGGTGCCTAAATTTGAGGGAGGGCTTTTAGGAGATGTTGCTGGTTTTGGGCCATTTAGTACACGCCTCTTACTACCTGTAGGCAATGTAGGCGTTACGGGAGATGTTGCTTAATTTGGTCCTGTTGGGACACTTCTCTTGGTGCCTAAATTTGGGGATGGCTTTCGGGAGATGTTGCTGGATTTGGGCCAGTTGGTACACACCTCTTAGTCACTAAACCCTATGGAACCCAATAGAGGCATTTCGAGAGATGTTGCTGGATTTGGTCCTACTGGGATACGCCTCTTGGTGGCTAAACTTGAGAGAGGGCTTTTAGGAGAAGTTGCTAAATTTGGGTTAGTTGGTACATGCTTCTTAGTGCCAAGACCCAATGAAAGAGTTTCTGGAGATGTTGCTGAATTTGGTCCTGTTGTGGCACGCCTCTTGGTGCCTAAGTTTAAGGGAGGACTTTGAGGGAGGGCTTTCACTAAATTATAATGAAACTTGCAAAAGTTAAATATATTTATGAAATTTTTATGAAAATTTAAAGGTATTTTTTTAAAATTAAATATTAATCATTTCTATTTCTAACTAATTATAAGAATATTTTTTTAATTTTTTATAAAAATTTAACTTTTTTTTTTAGCTCTATTGGAAGTTTAATTATATTATTGAAAATTTAGAGTATTTCTTTTAATTTAAATTTCTTTATTTTTTTTGTTTTTTTTACTATTTTTTTAAAAGATAAATTTAGTATTTAGTATTTGAAAATGTGTATTATTCCTATAAATTTTTTGAGATTGGTCGTAGATCTTCGTACGATCTTCATAATCACCAAACATAAAAAAGAAAGAACAAAACATGAATCTTTTAGGGTTTTTTCTACTATTCATTTTTCCACTTTTCTCTCGTTCATTTCTTGCCATTGCTAACTCATCGCCATACCTGAAACATTTTCGTAGATCTCTATCGGCCTTCCTCTTCACTTCTCCGCCCCCTCCAGCGGCGTTCCTCTTCACCTCTCCGCACCTCCTGCACGAAGCTTCTTTAAATCTCCACCCCCGGCGGCATTTCTCTTCCCCTCTCTCCCACCTCCTACGCAAAGGTTCTTTAAATCTCCACCTCTTGCGGCGTTTCTCTTCCCCTCTCCGCCACCCCCGGCTGCATTTCTCTTCCTCTCTCCGCCACCTCCTTCACGAAGCTTCTTTAAATCTCCACCTCCTGCGGCGTTTGTCTTCCCCTCTCTGCCACCCCTGGCGGCATTTCTCTTCCCCTCTCCACCACCTCCTGCACAAAGCTTCTTTAAATCTCCACCCCCGGCAGCGTTTCTCTTCCCCTCTCCGCCACCTCCACTGCAGCCAATGGAGTGATGTAAAGACTGTATAGAAGATCAACCACGCCAAAGAAGATAAGCTGATTAGCGAGAGAGATGTTCTCAATAAAAGATGAACATTTTTAATTCAAGTCCTTTAATAATGTAATGGTAAATCTTATGATCACTACTTTTGTTTTGAAAATAAGTTTATCCTTATATAAATACAACTTTATTTCAAATTTAAAAAATATTCATAAATTTTTAAAAATAGTATTAATATTTATAATTTATTGAAGTAGAACTCCTGTAATAATATTTGGATAAAAAAATAATAGAGTGAGTTTTAGAATTACTACAATTTTGAAGTTTCTTTTTTTCTTTCTACAATTTCAATCAAATTAAAAGTTAAAAAATGAAACGAGAATTTTATGTTCAAAATTCACTTTTATTTTATTTTATAGCCACACCTCCTCCAACAACATAATGATCACTGATCGGGCAAGAAAAAAAGAAAGAAACAGAACAAAAGAACAAAAAAAAATAGTAAGATTTTCTATGAGAGAGAAAAAGGACAACGCTACTTTATACCGATTTAATTGAGAGAGAAGTTTTTTAGATCTTCCATCTCTTTTATTCTATTTCAATTATTTAGATTTTTATCATCATTTTAGAAAATTATTATCAATAATATTAAAATGATAAAAAAAAATCTATTAAAATTGAATAAAGATAATTGCAAAGACCATTAAAAGCAGAGAAAAAAATGAAAAAAAAATCATTAAAATTGTTGAAAGATAATTACAAAAATAATTAAAAGCAAGGAGAATAATGAATGGAAGTCTTTTATTGTTGGATTAAAATTGGATAAAGATAATTGTTAATAGAATTAAAAGAAAAGTAGGGAAATAAAATTGACAATTTTTATGTATACTGTCAAATACAACTTGCTTCTAAAAATAAGAATTAGAGAGGATAAACCATGGAAAAATAATTAAATTTTGAAATATCAGACGACCAGAAAGTAGATAATACTCTAACATAAAGTAAATTTATCAAAGTCTTTTATATGATCATAGCTTATATCTTCTAGAAAAAATGGTTAACTCCGTCTATAAACTTGTTACATGAAAGTTCGAACTTGAAATTGATGTTATGAGCACACATAGGTTAACTTAGATTTCAAAAAATAGAATCAAACTTTCATTAAGGATAAATTCATGACAACAACTTAAGCTAATCAGGTAAGTGGTCTTTCTATCGGCTCGGTCGGAAGACTTGTCTTATGTATGATGACACATGTCCAGTGGCCCTTGCATGTGTCATTTATGTTTTATGTTATATGATGTTATATGATGACGTGATGATGTTAAATGATTATGTGTTGATATTTTATGATGATGTGATGATGTACATGATGTTGACATGATGATGATGATGCATAATAATAAGATGATGAGACGTATGATGATGAAATGACTTCATATGACGATGTTCCATATTAAGATGTTGTGCATGTATTAAATGCTACGATGCATTATGACGACAAGTTTTCAAAGACACAACCCTAGTTAATGTTAATGATGATGAATATATGAATGTGAATGCATTCATGTTACTTAGAATAATAAGTGAATGGTGTATAGGGTTGCGTGTTAAACATGATTTAAAGATGAAAACTATAGGGATCTCATGCATTTTGTGTTCATATGTATCGAGATACTTCTCCACTAACGATGATGAGTGGGGACGCGTACAGTATGATGATGAGGGTGTTCATGGGGAGCAATTGGCAATTGATGCTTGATTAACAATTGTCAATTGGATGATGTGAGAAACAATCCAAGAAAGAAGACTTAAGAAGTACTTGAAGTTGATGCTTTACCCTCTATCAACCCTTAATTAGCTTCAGTGACTAATATTCTACCAAATCTAGTGTTGGGACAAGGTTTCATGAATAAAGCATCCATCCAAGCTGCTCTTGTAAGGACCCAAACAGCAGCTGAATCTTGTGTATATTGTAGAGAAGAACACAGTTTTGATTAACGTCCGTAATCTAACATCAATTTTTTATGTGGAGAATGAAGCTAATTAAGGCATCTAGAAAAATAATCCTTTCTCAAAGACGTATATTTCAGGATGGAAAAACTATCAAAACTTCTTATGGAAGAGACAAGTCATATACCATCAACAAAAGTCACCTAAACCAAATTGCCCTCTAGGTTTTGGTCTACAAAATCAAATGGCATATGGTCCTCAACAAGCCAACACCCAAGGAAAAGAATACTCGCAGAGAGGTGAAACTAAGGAAAACAACAACAGTCACTCCCAAGAAATAGCTGATACATAGCAGAGAAATGAGGAAATTGCTGTATAGAAAGAGTAGAGCAAAAATCATGCAGAAACTGCTAAACAGAAAGAGAGCATAGTATACACATCACTATCTTCTTTTCTGCAAAGAATAAAAAAGAATAAGGAAGAAGGCCGTTTCAAGAAGTTCATGGATATATTTAAGAAAATTCATATAAACATACCATTAGTGGAAGCCTCGAAATAAATGTTCAATTATGTCAAACTCTTGAACGATATTCTCACCCATCGAAGAAAATTTGAAGAATTCAAGGTGGTAGAGTTGAATGAAGAGCTTAGTAAATTATTGCAAAATAAAGATCCCACTAAAGGAGAAAGCTCCCAACTCATTTACAATTACAATATCAACTAAAGGAAAGAAGTAAGGTCAAGCATTATGTGATTTGGGATCAAGCATTAATCTAATGTTGATGCCTATTTACCAAAAGTTAGATATTGGTAAAGCTAGATAAACTAAAGTCACCCTCCAACTAGCAGACCGATCTTTCACTCATCTAGAAGGCAAAATTAAAGATATTCTAATTCAAGTGGACAAGTTCATATTTCCAGTAGATTTTATCATTTTAGATTATGAAGCGAACCATGACTGTCAATTATCTTGGAGAGAGAATTTTTGAAAACTGGAAGAACAATCGTAGACGTCCACAAAGGGAACTATAATGTTAAAAATGAATGATGAGCAAATAAAATTTAATATCAATGACAACATAAAATATCCAGCAGTAGTAGAGGATCGATCAACAATTATAAATTGACAAAGAATCTAGTTGCAGATAGTTGAAAACAACAACAAGAAGAAGACAACAGTTGGAATAACTGCACTAAACAACAAGCAAAATTGGATGAACTCCTAAGATGTTTAATCACTGAAATTATAGGAAAGAAAAAATTCATCAATGAAGTCATCTATTGAGAACATACCCTTGAACTACGTCTTAGAAGTAGAGCTATTTGATACATAGGGGGATAAATTTCACAAAATTATTTCCATCCATAAAATTATTTATTTGACCATGGATAACTGAAAAAAAAAATTGAGGAAAGGGGAGCTGACAAGCAGTAAATAGGTAACAAGCTCGGGAGAAACCAAGTTAATTTTTTTCTTTTTATTTATGCACTTACATTGTTCCATTACTTTCCTTAGAATGATTTTTTTTTCCAGTCATTATTTTTACTCTTTGTCGTGAACAACTTATGCCCCAATAAAAGGTAGTCAACTTTTGTATGAAAATTAATTGTACTTAGATGTGGTTAATTTCAGTGTTTAGGGAGGCCAATTGCTTTTAGTGCAAATTAGGATGTGATCGATGACAAATCTTATTTTCGTGTAGTGCACGCTACCACATAGTTTCTTGTTCATCTTTATTTGCATTTTGTCTTATTTTATTTAAAATCATGTACACCTTTTCATGCAACAACATGTAATGACACGAACACCAAAGAAGAATTTCTGGAATTGGGAGATCTAAATTCGTCCTAGAAGATTTGCTAACCCCTCCAAGAAAGAAATCCGTATGGAAAAAAGAAATTGATAGAAAATAATCACTGTGCATTCTCGGTTAAGCTTGAAATGAAAAGACAACAAGAGTGACAAGAGAGGGGCTGCTACACATCATAAACAAATGTTGCAGCAGACAAAGCGGCAGGTAGACAGATAGCAGACTTGTAGCAGAAACAATTGGACAGATTGCAAGTATTTCCAAGTTGTTTTTGGAGGAAATTTTTTAAGAATGGAGTCACACAAAATCTTCAAATGTGGTAGAAGAGGAAGAGAACGCTTCCTCTAACGGTGCATAACGACAAGAAAATTCTTTGAACACACCCTTTCCAACCTTAATGTCTTACTTAGATGCATGCATCCATATTTTGTGGTTATTTTTATTTTGTTGTTTGCACATAATTTTGAATGATGTCCATGCATGCACCTTAGAGGCATGAGTTTTATTAGGTAGAGTAATATATCATGCATTGTCAAATATGTCGTAGGGATCTTTTGGACAAGAAATAGGAATCCAATGTAAAATGCTTTAATATGATAAATAAAACAGTAAGATAAAGAGGTGTATTTCTTAAAAAAGTTTATCATAAGTTAGCTTGACTTAACAAAACAAGTTATTAACCAAAGTCAATTTTAGGATAATTGTTTAGAAGTTATTGCCTAAGTGTTTGGCTTGAATAGGTTAAAGAGAAATTGTTAGTTTTTAATGAGTAAGATTTGTTAATAATTTCTCAACTTCGGAGAAAGTTTAGGAACTTGATGAGAGAGTCTAAGGAGATTTGTTATACTTTCTCCCCTTTAAATACTCATGATATGTATCTTATTTTGATAAAAGAGAATTGAAAAACATAAGAGCTCTCTCATCTCAAGTTGTTCTCCCTACTTCAATTATTTGTTTTGAAATATTTCGATCACGGGTTATTTCAAACATTTGGTATCAGAGATCCTAGGATAGTGAAACAAATGTCGTCACCATACAAATTCATCGGTGGAGAAGTGACAACGATAAAAGTGGAAAGGAGGTGAGTGCAACGCTCCAATACCCGTTACTCACGAAGAGTTTTAGACCATGTATAAGTTAAGTAGTTTTCCTTGGACTAGTATGAGTTTTAGGAAATGTCTTAGCCATTTTGAGAGAGGAAGTAAGAATTCGATAAAAAAAAATTGGCTAAAACTAACTATGAGGAAGGAAATAAACCGAGATAAAAATGAGGGGTGTACATGGTCCAGATTGAGTTGGGGGGATTTTTTTCCCAACCCAAAGGTTCGGGTGGGTTGGATTGGTAACCCAACCCAACCAAAAAAATTTTACAACTCAACCCTAAAAAAAATTTTAAAAAAAATTATTTATCCACAATTCATAATTATTCATAGAATTTTAGGTAAAAAAATATTACAAACACAAATCAATATATAATCATCAAAAAAATGTTATCAACAATAACAAGAGAAAATTGTAACATCTTAACGTAATTCAACATTATTATATAACTAAATACAACTAAATTCCAATCCAACTTGAGAATTGATTACTCTAAGTAAAGATACAATTAAATTCCAATCAGAATTAATTAAGAAAGTATAAGAAAATGATAGATCATCCAAATAAAAAATAATAAAAGTGATTAGTTTAAAGAAATTATACATGTCAAAAATAAAAAAGATTGTAAAATAGATTTACTTAAGTTCTAGGGCTTAAATTTAAAAAAAATTTGTGATAAATAATGTTGTAATTAAGAGATAATAAATATATTAGAATTTATAATTATTCTCAGTTTTATAACAAATTTTTTAAATATATTGAAACTAATCTTTTATCTAGGAATATTGTGTCAACAGGGTAACTCCTAAAACAATCAAGAATTCTTTTATTAGTAAGCTTCACTAGTACTAAACGTTGATCCTAAAGCTACAGTAAACACCGGAATAATAAAAATATTTTGAACAATTTTTGATAAAATTATTATTTAAATTCATTTACTTTCCACAAGTCTATTGAAAAAAATGATAGGTAGAAAGTAAAATTAATTTTAAAGTCTTTCCAATCAACACAAATATAGAAATTCTAGTTTCAAAAAAATTCTTTTAAGAATACTTCAAATTAAAGCAATATGCTTTAAACACAAATATAGAATTTCTGAGTTTCAAAACAATTCATTTAAGAATACTTAAAATGAAAGCAATATGCTTTAAAATTACTCAAATACATGTATAGTCTATGAACATTGAACGATAGAACGACAACGTTAGGATTACTCTAAAAGTAAGGATTATGATAAATTGATAGAACGATAGCATTAGGATACGTTCCTGTAATGATATGGCTAAGGTACATTCATGTAACGATATGATCATGATAGATATAAGAATGCTAAGGCTCTGGATAAGTTAGGGAACAAGTTAGGGAACGATATGACAACGAAGTGTTTAAGATATGATATGATTATGATATGGCATGTGAATGATAGATATATATATATATATATATATATATATATATAGTGATATGATACAAAAATGATATGAAATATGTTATGGTACGAGATATGTGATAATTGACATGTTTATGATATTGTAATGTGATATGTTATGGTATAATATGTACATGATGAAAATTGTTTTGTCTGGAAGCATGGAATGTTATGATATGATATATTTATGTAATTTGAATGATATGATGTGATTAACATGCAAAACGACCAACTAGCATGAAATACAACCCTGACGTATGCATAAACCATACGATAAACGATATGTGAAATGATATGAGAAACGATATGATAGGAACGGAATGCTAGGGAGGTTGTATTAAATGATAATGAAAATGAAAAAATGTTGGGACCTCATGCATTATTGTGTGCTCATGCATTGGGGGATACCTCTTACCCTTCACGATAGTACGGACGTGTACGTTACGAGGCAGAAAAATAATCATTATGGTTGTCATAATGCTACCATGACCAAGCAAAAAAACGTTCATTATGTTTATCATAATGCTACGACTATCAGGCAGGAAAACAAACATTATGTTTAACCCAATGTTATCGTGATGGTTACTAGTTCTAACGGTATCCAGTTTAAGTAGCTCCCAGAGTATGCTCGCATGACAAGGAAAGTGGTCCAACGGTGTGCAAACTGACTGGTGAGTCCATACTCGCACGTAAGGGCTGTGTGTAGAGTATATGGTATACATCCAAGTTACCCGTTAGGATAGTACCGAAGGAAAATAGACTGAAAAAATAGGTTCTGTCATTGCATTCCCATGTTCTTGCATTTAAAGCCCCAATAGTGGAATCACTTATTGAGTATTTATTTAAATACTTAAGTCACTTCTGTTTTAGGTTAAGGTAAGACATTCCTATACGGCTGACGACGGCATCGCAACTTGAGAACATGGAACATGCATAGTGTAGTCGTATTTATTTTCTTAGACTTACGCTAGAATAGGATGTTTTTAATTTAAACGTTTATTTATTTTGTTTAGTCTTTTGTTGTGTCGTCTTTTAAAGATTTTCAAACCCCATAAGTCAATGGCTGTGTTTTAAGATGAAGGTTATGTTTTATAAAAGTTTAAATGAAGTATTTCCACATTCAAGGTTCATTATATGTATACAGTGACACCTTAAATTAAGTAGAAAATTCCAGAATGTTACCGTTTTAATAGACAACATGTATTTAGCATGCATTTTCTAAGCATTCAATGTGATAGACTAGAATTTTAACCTCATATTTTCCATCAAAATTAATAAACCATCCCATATAACATGGGAGTTTTCCTAAAGCACAGATAGGGACCCAAAAAATAAGGTAAAAATTTTGGTAAAGCATATATACTTAGTATGTATATGTATATGTTTAAATTATATCAAAATAGAGTTTATATATAAATTTTAGATAAAAATGGAAGGTAAATTTCAATTTTTATTTAAAATTTTAAAAGATTATATTTTAGAAATGTTGTTTTAAAAAATCAAAGGTAATATTTGTAACCACCTTAAAAAAAATCAATAATAATAAAATGGTAACTGATTCCATCCCTCCACAAAGATGAGGCAACTTCTTTAGCAAAATATCTCTCTTCAATACCTACTCTAACTGTCATACAATGTTGTTAAAAAAATAAAAAAATAAAAAAATAATGGTAAATTTCATAAAAGAGATATCATTCTTTTAAAAAGAAAATGAAATGGAATTGGAAAGATAGTCGGATTTACTTGGAGAGAAAAAGAAAAAATAGGTCAGATTTAATAGGAGGAAATCGATTAGACAAGCTCATGATTTCTTCTCTATTATCTCAATTATTTAGATTTTTGTTATCATTTTACCGGTTATAAAAATCAGGATCCAACATTAAAATAGTGAAAAAGAAATAAAAATTTATTAAAATTGGCCAAACATAAGCCAAGATAATTGTGAACAAAATTTAAGAAAAATAGAGTAAATATTAGAGAGATAAGTAAAAAAGGAGAGATATGGAATTCTTTTTGCCTTTTGTTATCTGTGTAGTTCAAGAATCCATTAAAACTGGTCAAATGTAATTATGAACCTAACAAAACAGAGGGAGAGAAACAAAATGCACAACATAGAAGAGGAAAATAGCATAAAATAAAAAATAGAGATTAAAGTGTACAACACATAGAAGGAAAATGGAATAAAGAAAAATATAATAAAATAAAAATAAAGTGTACGACATATAGAAAGAAAAAAATGGGAGGGACATGAATCCATCTTTTATTGTCTATGTAATATAAAAATCAATTAAAGTTGGTAAAAGTAATTGTGAACCTAACAAAAGTAAAATAGAGTGTCCAACCGAGAGCGAGAGCGAGAGCGAGAGCGAGAGCGAGAGAGAGAGAGAGAGATTATTATTCGTACCTAGAAAATATAATATTATGACAAACAATACTTGAATTGAATGATCAATTAGTATGAAAATTGACATATTTTTAATTTAAGTTTTACTACCGGACATAATTTAGAAACAATGAAAACGTGGAATTCGATTTTTACTTAGACAATTAAGTTTAAGTTCAAAATAGGTGAAGCCTCGATATAAGTGAAAACAAATTTGAAGAATGAAAGCAAGCAAATTTGGAGCTAGATAGAAATTCGGCTAAGGCCAACCAAGTAAGTGGCCTTACTATAGGATAGGCTAAAAATTGTATGAGTTATGATGATGTAAGAACTGTGTCGTATGATGTCGTATGTTAGTATATGATAATGTATGAGTTGTATCGTATGATGTCATATACTAGTATATGATGATCTATGAATGTATGATGATATATGAGTTATGATGATGTATGAGTTATGATGCTTGATGATGTGCGTAGTATATATATATTTTGATGAATGACGTACTTGAAATGCTTGTTACACTTTATGGCAATATGATGAGTATGATGATTGCATGACGTTTACCTTAATATGATGATGTTTTCCATATTGAGCATGTTATATGATGATGAGTGTCATATTGTATCATGTCGTTAGATTGACATAGGATATTAATATAAATATCCACGAGCATGGGTTACCTAGAGTAACAAAAAGATGAGACTAGAGGGTTGTGTCAATAGAGACATTATGATGAATTTAGAGGGACCTCATGCATATTGTATGTTCATAGCATAAGGCTACTTTCCCTAGAGATGATGAGTGCGGAAGCACACAGTATGATGATGAGTGCGAATGCGCATAGTATGACGATGAGTGCAAATGCACACAGTATGATGATGAGGGTGTTCATGAGACGCATGACACTATGGGGTTCTACTGACCTCCGGACGTTGCTACAGATTGGCTTGATTAGAGGGTCCAGAGGGTGTGCGATTGTCTGGGGATTCACACTCGCACGTGTGAATCGTGTAGGGAAGTACTACACATCCAATTTGTCTAAGATTGGAGGCCACCCCTATGATTTAGAGATAGGTCCCTAAATCATGATTGCATGGCCCCCTATAGTGGGGCCACTTACGGAGTATTCTTCGAAATACTCAAGTCGTGTGCCACATCATTTTTCAGGTAAAGGCAAGGCGCACTAGTACGGAGGACGGTGACATCACGAGCAGAGACTGGCACGTGCATAAGGTAGACTCATATTTAAATTCCTAATCTTAGGTTAGAATAGGTTGTTTTGCATTTCATCGTTTTAAATTGTTTTGTATTTTTTTTTCTCTAAACTTCCGTATTTCATATTTAAACACGTAAGACCATGATTGTGTTTTCTAGAGAAGAAGTTGTTTTAAGCGTTTTCGGAGTTTATGTCATAAATTATGTTCATTTAAAGAGTCATATTTCCGCGTTAGAGATGAGCATGAGACGTTAGTAGTGACTCTGAGTATGTGAAAATTTAGGGTCGTTATAGTTGGTATCAGAGCTCTAGGTTTCAGATTTTGTAGACTAGCCTATGATGTAGGCTTGGCACGTTCCATGGTCCCAATGTCGATGCCCCGTCACCGTCAGGTACGCTTTGAATAAAATAAGAAAAGAGAAACATTTTCGAACTCGCATGCATTTTTTGTGGATATTATTGAAATTGTTGTTTTATTTCTTTGGCACTATGATGTGATGTTCGTATATGTATTTTATAGTATGTATGCGTAGAGATGAACCTTAGACTTAAGTAACCGTACCTTGATTTCTAGAACTATTTCGCTTAGACCATGCGAAAGAGTAAGACAAGGAAAGTGACAACCCCTATTAGTTGAAGAGGATGTGGTGAGGCTGAAGAGGGCCTGCCTCGAGGTCAGAGACAGGGTTTGAATTAGAATCCTAGTAACTAAGGATAGAGTAAAGAATGGTCAAGCAATAGTAGTCAACCAAACTCTAAGCATAGACCTAATAGTAGTAAAGATGACTGATTTCGACCTAATACTAGGCATGGAAAGGCTAGCTAGAAAACATGCTAGAGTAGACTATCACAAAAAGAAAGTGGTATTCTCACCACTAGCAAGACCTAGCTTTAAAATTAAAGGCACAAGTACCGGGACTACCCCAAAGCTAGTCTCGACAATGAAAGAAAAGAGATTAGTCCAACAAGGTGGTTGGACAATATGAGCATGTGTCGTAGATGTATGAGGAAAAAAAAGACCCTAGAAAATGTACCAGTAGTAAATGAGTTCCCAGATGTATTAACGGAAGACCTACCAAGAATACCCGTTCCCCAAAGCCCTTATAGCATGGCATCAATAGGATTAAATGAACTTGAGATGTAATTACAAGATTTATTGGGTAAGGGACTTTATCCATCATAAAGTCCCTCCTTGAGTTGCGCCAACATTAATGGTCAAGTAGAAAGATGACTTGATGCGTCTGGACATCGATCATAGGAAACAGAATATAAGGACCCTATCTTAAATGAAATTTTGGAGACAAATTAATGGAAAGTTCGATGGCATATAGACTAGTACTACCCGACAGAACGCATTCATGTAAATGGACTATGAACCCTGTAAAATTAATAAGGACTTAAGTTACGAAGGGAAGCCTGGAAAAATCTTAATCCGCGAGTTGAAAGCCTTTGAAAGAAAGAGATTGCCTTCGTCAAAATATTGAGACGAAACAAGTATATGAAAGAAATCACATTGGAACATGAGATAAAAATAAGAGAAAAGTGCCCGGATTTAAGATATGAATTTTACACTTTTGAAGACGAAAGTCCCTTTCAAGGGTATACGATGTAAGGATTCAAGAAAAAAAAATCACTAAGATGGCAATGAAATGCAAGGAATTTATTAAATATTGATTTAGTTGGTGATAGAAGCAAGTCTCGAAGAAAGTGAGAAAGGTGAAATTAAGGTTGAGTTAGTATTTAAAGTTTTCCAACCTTAGTGTTTACATGAATATTGTTTTCAATGAAGTGCTTAAGTCACAAACCCACTAAATGAATTGTGCTTCTCATGAAATTTTAGGAGAAGACTCAATATGACATGATAGTGTTATATATGAAATTTGGGGACTATTAGATTGAGATAACGGGCTAAACCAAGTGTAGGTGTAAAATGACTAAAATGCCCCTATAATTATGTACCACCAGCTAATGACCAAAGTAACCTCTAAATGACATGAAATCTGATGATTAGCCTTATATCATGGTGTTAAGGGATTACATAGAGTTACAAAGCCATTGGAATATGTTCGAAAAATTAAACCAAAATTTGGGGTGGTATCTGACCAAACAACCCTCATGAAAATTTTAAGATGTTTTTCAAGATCCTAGAACACTCAAAAACTATGGAAAATTATATGAGACTCATTTATGATATTAAGGGCAAGTGTGCAAGATTTTAAGGAGATTAGAACAACTTTTGAATGTGAAGCAAGAGAAAAGAAAAAGTACGAAACTACCTGTATGGAGAGAAAACCCAAATTTTACCAACCACAAGAATTTAAAAGGTTGCAGATGCCCAAAGTAGAAAAATGACCCACTCGCAGACCATCATTATGGGGGAACTAAGGGTACAAAAAGATTTCGAGCGGACCAACATAGTTGTAGTGACCGAGGGAATCATAGCGTAGCTGTCTCGACTTACAATATAACCTACGTTTAGACACATAATTATTACTTCCCAACGAGAGGATTCTAACCTACAGAACGTCCTAAGCCAACTAGTCGAGAATCCAGTAGACGGTTTCTCGAAGTCCTCAGATGATGGACTATTGTATATGGGACGTCTGTTTGTCCTAACAATAGAGGAGCTAAGGAAAGAGATATTAATAGAGGCACACAACTCGTCATTTGCCATGCACCCAAGAGGTAATAAGATGTACGAACATTTAAAACACCTCTGGTGGAGGAGCATGAAGAGAGACATAGTCGAGCTTGTTAGTGTGAGCTTGTGACCTAAACAGGTGGACAAACAGAGCACCTAAACCAAATCTTAGAGGACATGCTACGTGCTTGCGTATTCGACTTTAAGGGAAGTTAAGCTTCCAAGCTACTATTAGAATGGCACCGTTCGAGACCCTGTATGGGAAACTGTGCAGGTCCCCGCTATGTTGGGACAAGATAGGTGAGAGAGATCTAGTAGGACCCAAATTGGTCAGAGTCACCAATGAGACTGTCTAGAAAATTCGAGTGAGGATGCGTATCGCTCACATTAGACAGAAAAGCTACGCCAACATAAGGCGTAGAAACCTAGAGTTTGAGATATATGACCTAATATTCCAAAAGGTGGCACCCATGAGAGGTGTCTTGAGGTTCGGACGTAAGGGCAAGTTAAGTCCTAGATTCATTGGACTTTTCGAAATTCTCAAGCGAATTGGTCCATAGAATATAAGTTAGTCCTACCTCCCTCCTTCTTAGGAGTACACGAGGTAGTTCACTTGAGTAAATACATGATGGGCTCTATACACATAATAGACCACAAATCCCTCCAACTCAACGAAGATTTAAGTTACAAGGAAAAATCAATCGAATTTTAATCCGAGAAGTGAAAGCGCTACGCAACAGAAACATTGGGTTCATTAAGATGTTATGGTAAAACCACCTTACCAAGGAGGCAACGTGGGAGTGTGAAGATGAAACAAGAGAGCAAGAGTTAATCTAGGAATTTGAGACTTTGAGGAGGAAAGTTACTTTTAGGGTATATAATGTTTAAGAAAAATCAATCATAATAAAAAAATTGTAAGTTATACCATCTATTCTGATCCTTCTCCCAAATATCTCTCTTCCACACATCCTTCAACTATAGGACAATTCTGCTAAAAAAAGAAAACAAAAAGGGTAAATTTCAGTGACAAAGATGTTGTCCTTCTTGGAAAAAGAAAATGAAATGGAAAAGATAGTAAAATTTACTTGGAGAGAGAGAAAAATGGGCATTTATGCAAATTTAAGGAGAGAAAAGAGATAGAAAAGTTCTCTTCATTCTCTTTTATAGTGTTTCAATTATTTAGATTTTTGCTATCATTACTGGTTATAGAAAATCATGACCCAACGTTAAAATTGTGAAAAAGAACCGAGAATCAATTAAAATTGGCACGGAATGAAAGACATACAGATGGAATGAAAAATGGGAGATATAGAATTGATTAAAATTGGCCAAAAGAGTAAAAACAACATAGGAAACACAAATGGAATATAGATGGAATAAAAAATGGAAGATATGAAACTTTGTCTTTTATTCTCGGTGTAATTCAAGAATAGATTAAAATTGGTCAAAGATAATTGTTAACAGAATTAAAGAAAAAAAACAAAGAAATACAAGGAGAAGGAAAAAATGGGAGATAAGGAATTGTATCTTTTATTGTCGGTCTAATTCAAGAATAGATTAAAACTCCCCAAAACTAATTCGAGAATATAATATTATGACAAATAATACTTGGATGGAATGATCAAGCACCATGAAATAATATTGACATATTTTTAATTTAAGTTTTACTGCCAAACATAATTTAGAAACGATGAAAACGTGGAATTCGATTTTTTACCAAGGCAATTAAGTTTAAGTTAAATAAGTGAAGTCTCGATATAAGTGAGAACGAATTCGAAGAATGAAAGCAAGCAAATTTGAAGCTAGATAGAAATTCGGCTAAGACCAACCAAGTAAGTGGCTTTACTATAAGATAGACTAAAAATCGTAGGTTAGTATATGATGATGTATGAGCTGTATTGTATGATGCCGCATACTCGTAAATGATGATGTATGAGTTATGATGCTTGATGATGTGCGTAGTATATATATACATATATTGATGAATGACGTACTTGGCTATGCTTGATGTACTTTATGGTAATATGATGAGTATGATAATTGCATGACGTGTATCTTAATATGATGATGTTTTCCATATTCAGCATGCTATATGATGATGAGTGTCATATTGCATCATGTCGTTAGATTGACATAGAACACAACCCTAAGAGCATGAAAATGATATTAATATAAATATTCACGGGTATGGAGATGAGACTAGAGGGTTGTGTCAGATTAGACATTATGATGGATTTAGAGGGACCTCATGCATATTGTATGTTCATTAAGCATAGGGCTACTTCCCCTAAAGATGATGAGTGCGGACGCGCACAGTATGATGATGAGTGCAAATGTGCACAGTATGACAATGAGTGCGAATGCACACAGTATGATAATGAGGGTGTTCATTAGGCACATGACACTATAGAATTCCGCTGACCTGCAAATGGAAAAAAAATATGATAAACGATATGATATGTACAGAACGCTAGCAAGGTTGTATTAAATGATAATAAGAATGGAAAAATGTTGGGACCTCATGCATTACTGTGTGCTCATGCATTGGGGGATACCCCTTACCCTTCACGATAGTACGAATGCGTACGTTGCGAGGCAGAAAAATAATCATTATGGTTATCATAATGCTATGATGACCAAGCAGAAAAACGTTCATTATGTTTATCATAATGTTGCAACGGTCATGCAGGAAAATGAACATTATGTTTAACCTAATGCTGTCATGATGGTTACTAGTTCTAACGGCTGTCCAGCCTAAATAGTTCTTAGAGTATGCTCGCATGACTAGGAAAGTGGTCCAGCAGTGTGCGAATTGACTGGTGAGTCTATACTCGCTCTAGAATGTCAGTTCATTTTTGTATTCGAGTCTTTTAAATTTCATTTTGTAATTGTATCTTAAATTCATTTTTCCATTTTGTAATTTATTTTAACATTGTCTTGTAATTTTATTGCATTTAATTATGGTATTTGTTTGTTCGAATATAACTTAAATATTACTGTATTTTTATCTATTATTTTATTTTCATTTATCTTGACGGTTTTTGCTTTCATCTTTTTTTGTCTCGATTTGAGATTTAAAGTCTCGGAAATTAGGTCATGACAATAATACTCCACTTCCCTTTACAAAAGTTATAATATTATTATTGACATTTCAAAAGTATTTAATGAACTTTATAATTTCAAATGAAAATCGAGACTTGAAAAATGTGCTAACTACACTAGCGACTATTTAAATTTTTGTTCTAGACCATTCCCACGTAATTTTTAATCTCAATTTTATGATTTGATACATTCATGAAACGTAAAGAGTGATGTGACATTTTTTCGAAATAAATAATAAATGACAAAATTTAAGAATAATGTTTATATAACGATTATCTAAACTTCGTTATATTGTACTTATCTTTTTTCATACGAACATGTCTATCTACTACTATTTCAGTTATAATATATTTCAATTATTAAAATACATTATATTGTAGTACAAAGAAAAGAAAATAAAAAACGACCCTTTCTCAAGTATGAACCAAAGCTTCTTTAAAGAAAAATAAATATCAAAGCCAAGGTGGATAGTATTGCAATTAATAATTATTTAATAGCTCAACAAATTCCTTCATGGATAATACACGACTCACAATTTCTTTGTTCCACATTTCAAGATTCTATTACCAAACTTTGGATATAGTCCACGATTCAAATATGCTGAAACAAACAAATTAAGCAGAAAAACAACTTGAGGAGACAAAAGAGGATGCATCTAAAGAATATTTATAGTGACGGTGATACGTAATAGGTCAAAGCGGGCAATATAAAGTCCAAGAGATTATAAAATTTGGGTGCCCACATGGTTGGAATCCCCAAGCAACACAACCCCTACAATAAAAATCCCTCCTTTCTTCATTCTCCTACAAATTAAAGACAAAAACTTTACCTTGTTGTTCTTATTCGAATGTAAACTTAGAATTTGAAATTCATATTCTGACGCTTAATCGATTGTTAGTAGATATTGTCCGATTTGGCTCGTTACGTATCGTCATCAGCCTCATAATTTTAATATGTGTCTACCAGGGAAAGGTTTTCACTCTTATAAGGAATGTTTTGTTCCTCTCTCCCATCAATGTGGGATCTCACAATGCACCTCCCTTCCCCCTTGGGGCTCAGCATCCTCGTTGGCACATCACTCGGTGTTTGACTCTGATACCATTTGTAACAACTCAAGCCCACTGTTAGCAGGTATTGTTCGCTTTGGCCCATTACGTATCACCATCAGCCTCACGATTTTAAAACGCCTAGGGAGAGGTTTCCACACTCTTATAAGGAATATTTTGTTCTCCTCTCCAACCAATGTGAGATCTCACACTACCCTTCGATTCTTTTCCATTGGTTTATTATCTTGTCTGTGATAATCTTAGCATCAAAAATGGGGTTATTGTATCTTCTGAACTTGGACAATAAGAACTGTATCAAGGTTGCATTGTTATCGTCATCAAAGTTTTTTAGAGGAAATTGATGAGTTAGGAAGAAAAACTTCTGGGATTCATGTTGTCTCGATAACAATAAACTGTCGTTTTCTTCTATGAGGAAGTGATTGCAAATGACTTGGACCATTAACGTGAGTTTGATGGGTTCAACATAGATGAAGTTAGGCGAAGTTAGGCGAAGTTGTTAAAGTTTGAAAGACGACGCTTCAACTTCTACCGACCTACTATTGATGAAGCTTCGTTGATAAAGATATTCCATATTAAAAAAAGTGATTAAAAGAAGAACTGTTTGGCACGATAATGGAAGTGAAGTTGAGATTATATATATATATGATTTCCTTAAACAAATCGAAACAAAAATCGGAATTTAGATTTAAAATGATATAATGCAAATATTATCAACCTTTTATCTTCCACCATTAAATAAATAAATTTTTTTAAAAAAAATATTCTAAAATGGAGGATTAAATAAGAAAAAAAAAATTATAATAGAAATATTATATAATTTGTTTTTAATGTAGAATTTGTTATTTTTTTATTAGATAATAAATAGTGTTAAATAATTAGTTTATTTTAAATAATAAACTAATAAAGCTCCATTCGATTTAATTACTATGTATATTATAACGTATAATATATAAAATAAAATAAATTTATAACTAACATTTTTATATACTATATTTTAAATTTTAAAATTCAAATGTAAAGATATTAAAAAAATATATATATATATATATATATATATATATATATTATTTTGTTTTGTTTTGTAGGATTCTCTTTTTTAAAATCTTTTGATTTTGTATATATATATTAAATATTGTTAGATTATTACAATAAATTCCCTCTTAAATTTTTAGCCCTAAATATTGTCCATAAATAACCTCAAATAGTTATGCTCCATCCGTAGCTTCCTCGACCAATTGATTCCTCTACGAAATCATGTCAAGAGAAATGTATCTATCGGTAACGTTTCTACTCTCTTGTAAGAATTTTTATCAATCATTTTTTATTTTAAATCTTCCTTCAACGACAATATGTAACATAATTTAGGTCATTACTGTATACATATCATAAACATTGAATACAAAAATACTTCATTTAAACTTTTATAAAACGTCACATTCATCTTAAAACACAGCCATGAACTTATGTGTTTTGAAAACACCTTAAAAAACGACACAACAAAAGACTAAAGAAAATAAATAAACGTTTAAATTAAAAACGTCCTATTCTAGTCTAAGTCTAAGAAAATAAATACGACTACCCTATGCATGTGTCATGGTCTCGAGTTGCGATGTCGTCGTCAGCCGTACAAAAATGTCTTGCATTAACTTGAAATAGAGGTAGCACGTGGCTTGAGTATTTTAAGAAATACTCAGCAAGTGACCCCACTATCGGGGGTTAAATGCAAGAACATGTGAATGCAATAACGGATCTATCATATCAGTCTCTTTTTCTACGACACTAAACTAATGGGCAGCTTGGATGTGTACTATATAATCTACACACAACTCATACGTGCGAGTATGGGCTCACCAGACAATTCGCACACAGCTGGGCCCCTTTTATTGTCGGGCGAGCCTGCTCTGGTAGCTCTCTTTATGTCAAACACCCATTAGAATTAGTACCTATCATGACAGCATTATGTAAAACACAATGATACTTCACTTGTCTAATGGTGTACGTGTCCGTACCCTCATGATGGAATAGGGGTATCTCCCAATGCATGAGCACACATCAAGCATGAGGTCCCACTATTTTTCCATTTTCATTATTATTTAATACAACCCCGCTAACGTTACGTACATATCATGTCGTTTTTCATATCGTTTATGATTCATATCATATCATTTCTCATTTTTTAGTTCTCATATCACACATAACTCTAACGGGGTTAGATTTCATGTCATTTATCGTGATTTCATGTCATTCATATCATTTTCATATCATATGCATGTCGTTTCATAATCATATCATATCGTAAACACTTCGTGGTCATATCGTTTCCTAACTTATCATAGTCTTAACATTCTTATACATATCACAGTCATATCGTTACATGAACGTACCTTAGTCATATCGTTATGGGAATGTATCCTAACACTATTGTTCTATCAATCTATCATAATCCGTAAACACTTCGTGGTCATATCGTTTCCTAACTTATCATAGTCTTAACATTCTTATACATATCACAGTCATATCGTTACATGAACGTACCTTAGTCATATCGTTATGGGAATGTATCCTAACACTATTGTTCTATCAATCTATCATAATCCGTAAACACTTCGTGGTCATATCGTTTCCTAACTTATCATAGTCTTAACATTCTTATACATATCACAGTCATATCGTTACATGAACGTACCTTAGTCATATCGTTATGGGAATGTATCCTAACACTATTGTTCTATCAATCTATCATAATCCGTAAACACTTCGTGGTCATATCGTTTCCTAACTTATCATAGTCTTAACATTCTTATACATATCACAGTCATATCGTTACATGAACGTACCTTAGTCATATCGTTATGGGAATGTATCCTAACACTATTGTTCTATCAATCTATCATAATCCTATCCCTTTCTACCCCTAACCTAATCTTATTCTTTTATCAATTGATTGTTACTATATCGTTTCTATCAATCGACACATAACTTAACCTTAACGTTTCATGAACATATATTACTTTTATCATTACTTTACGTTCAGTTCATCCTTCTCATATTCTATCTCAAACAGATCATTGAACACGTCGTACTATAAGTATTATCATACAATTCACATATTATAACATAACATAAGTCTATCGATTCACACATATCAATATATATGACACGTGCAGAACCACACGCACATGTCAACATCAAATATAACTATGTCGATAGTAAGGTCATTTACCTGATTAGCTTAGATTGATTTCACCCCTTTATTCATAAGAAAGTTCAGTTTTGTCTTTTGTATCCAAGTCAACCTATATGAATCATAACTTTAATTTCAATTTCAATTCTCTAAATTTTATAATGATGGGTTCATGTGTTAGACTTCACGCGAGTAATGAAGATTATGATTCGAGTCTTGGATATATATATATATATATATATATATATAATTCTATTTTCATATCTTACTCTCTTGAGAAGAAATTGTTACTTAAAATTTATAAAGTGTGATTTGTTGGTTTATTTCTATTATAAATAATGTATTTAAAAATAGTATAAAATGAATAAATAGATATATGTTAATTTATTTATCATATGTTTAAAAAGAAAATAAAATATTTAGGTAATTTTTTGTGTAAATATAAATGAAACTAAAAAATAATGAAAATGCTTGAGTCGAACCCGAGCATGAAATATTTTTAAAAACCCAAATTACAACTCCGACCGACCTTAACATACGATTGAATTCTCAATGTTATTTATAAGTTTATTTGGTTTCGGGTCTAACCCGAGTTTTTTATCCTATGAATCGAAAACCGAACCAACATACTCCGGGTCCAGAAAAAACAACTCAACCCAACCCAAAAGACTAATCCAACCCAACCCAACCCCTATAATTCGGGTTGGGTTGGTCCAGGTTATCGAGTTAGGTGTACACCCCTACTTACAACATTTGATGGAGTTTCTCCTCTCCTCAAAATTATTGTTCTATTATTGATTTTGTTCACCAAATCTTTATTTATTTTTGACTGTGTTTACCAAATCTTTTTTATCTTTTGATTTTGTTCACTAAATCTTCCTTTCTTTTTTTTTTATCTTTTTTTACCAATTTTTTAATTAGTTCATTTTCTTCTTTATATTTTCTTATTTTCTTCCAAAATTTTACTTTTTTTACTTTTTATTTTTTTTTTTTCTCCTTACTTTTTCTTTTTCTGTGTATTTTCTTATTTTCTTACTTCATTTCTGTATTTCCTTACCTTACTTCGGAGAGATATTTTAGTCCAATTTTTTAATTGATAAGATTGTGACCTGATTTATAAGAGAAAATATGTGAATTGATTTCTTATAATATTCCATGAACCAAATTTCAATAAAGAAAAAGATATTAATAAATTGAACAAAGAAATAAAGATCTGAAATATAACTTATAGATTTGAGATAGATCTGTAGCAAATAAATATTGTTGTTTATTATCTAATATATCAAAATTTATTTAAAAGAAACTTTTTATATTAATTATTCAAATTTAAAAATATAAATCTTTTCTTTTATTTCTTCCATTTCTCAATAAAAATTTGAATTCTTATTGAATGGGATGTCTCGTAATCTTTTATATATATACCTACATGTTCCCTCGTCACTGGTAACTTTCTTTAAGGGAAGAAGATTGAATGGAAACCCCAATGGAGCGTCTCTTTCAACGAAGGTCTATTGCTCGTATATCATTTAAAGTTGAAGCACCTGTAAGGACACCCCCACGAGTTCTTCCTCAAACGCCATCCTCCATCGATCATATCGTACTCGAATTTAAAGTCCAAGTCATTTGCAGTCACTTCCGAGTAGAACAAAATAACGGTATACTATTGGTGAGGCTGCATAAATACCAAAGAATTCCCTTTGTGGCTTACCAACTCCCTGTCAAAATCTTCAACCATCGCGATGCAACCCTGCAGCAGTTCTTATCAACAAAACTCAGAAGATATAGAAACGTTATGAACCACGTTAAGTTAATCACAGATGAGATAATAAATAAGTGGATCATAATCAAAAGTGAGGCTACGAATTTGACCTTTGGGAAAAAAATTTCTTTTGTAATCTTACTAAAATTATGGAATGTTGCAACCCGTCGCTCGAGAACATCGTTCATGGATATTAGTGGAAACCCGATGATACCTGCGAGCAAAACCGCTATTGAGATGTTAAGAAGAGTAAGCTTCGAGGAGATAGACACGAATGAAAAGTGTGTAATTTGCTTGGAAAAAATAGAAAAAGGTGCAATATTATTATTGCAAATGCCTTGCTTGCACGTGTTTCACGAGGAATGCATAAAAACCTGGCTCTCCGATAGTCATTATTGTCCAATTTGTAGATTTGACATATCTACCCAATAATTTTTTTTTATTTTTTTTATTTTAGTTTTAATTATTTCAAATTAATTATGTGTTATTAAGAAATATTTTCATATATTTTATGATTTTGTTAATAATATATTTTATCTTATTTTTAAATTTTGTTAATAATATATATTTTATTATTTTTCCGAGTGAGTTGATAGCTTCCATCCTATTTGAACGTCATTAATATTGGACGGTCATGAATTTCAATTTTTTACCAAATCTAAAAACTTTATTTGTCCAAATTATTTAATTATTCATACAAAATATTTTAAATAATATCAAATTAATCTTTAAATTTAAAAAATTTTATAACATATATTTACTTATTTTAATCTCATTCAAATTTTAAATATATTTTTATTTAATATTTTAAAGATATTAAATATATCAAATATCATAAATATTTTTTTTCTTTTATATTAACATGTTTATATATTAAAAATTAATTTGAATATTTTAAAATTTAAGTTAATTTTTTTTATATTTAATATATCAATTTATTAAATATTTGATTTCAATATTTAAAATTTTTTTCAAGTTCATTTTTACTCATTTTACAATAATATATTTGGTGGTTTAGTCTACGTAGTTCTTTAAGACAAAATTGTATAGTTGGCGTAGTTGGAAGTTGCTTGGGAAGATTTGTGCTGGTTGGTAGACTTGTTGGGGGGTTTTGGTGACATAGATCCAGAGGTATGTGCTTGCAGTCGGCTGATAGAGCAATGCATCAATCAAACTCAAGTCAAGGGGCGTCGGTGTAGTCAGCTTCCCCGCTCACGTGTCGGGTTGCTAAGGTCAGATTCTTGAAACAACAGTTCTAGGAGGGCCGATTGATTGAACGAGATGATTAAACTTATAATTTATCATAAATGAATCAATTTAGACTCTTTATTAACATGATATCTGGTAATCGTTCATCCATCAGTTCTTGCATTTTAAAATTTCATACGTTCAAAATTCATGTGTATCCAAAACCTAAAAATATCAATAACGTGCCCAAGCATGTTAGGTAATTCAGTTTTGTAGTTCCTCTTAGGTACTCGGTTTATATGGACTTTTAGCTTAATGTTTGTATTCCATGGCCTATAAAGGCTTGGGCATTGTTGAAGGAGGTGTGGTAGGAGTAACCCATAACTATATCAACGTTTTTTTTTTTTTAAATCTAAGATTTCGACCGACCTTGATCAAAAGAGTCGATGCTCGAGATGAGATTTGAGTGCGAAATTAATTTACACATCATTTTAACAAAAATAATTTTGATCCCTAAAATTTAATGATTCATTTAATCTCTATACTTTTAAATTCTATACCAATTAAATCTTTATATTTTACTATTTGTTGATAAATAAATAAATAAATAATAAATTTATCATTAAACTTAAAGTTTCAATAACCATTCGAATTTTAATTAAAAAAATTCTAAAAATTATTTTAAAAGTACCTTAAATTTTACAAAATTTCAAAGATATTTTAAAATTTTAAAAAGTTTGATTGTTCGAAGATGCTCGAGTCTCTAGCCCCGGTTCAAGAAGGTTTTAGAAGGCGACGTATGGTCAAGCCTCTAGCTCCAATTCAAAAAAAAGGTTTTAGAAAACGAAGCAACATATGCTCGAGCATCTTGGTTCACGAAGAAGTTTTAAAAAAGGCAAATAGTTTTGAAAGCAAGATTTAAGAAATTAAAATTGGTGTTACATGAAAATATAAGCAAAAGGCAACCACAGCTTTATGTATGTAACTATCGAGTAAAGGGAAGTTGACACGTTAATAAAACTTTAAAAAATTGAAAGATATTTATGAAGGATATTTATAAAACACGATAAGCATTATTTTTTAGAATTTTTCGAAAGATTATTGAAACTATATATATATATATATATATATATATATATATATATAGCAAGAGAGAGAGAATTTTGCTCTCCATTTACCAGAAAAACTTCTAAAAGACAGGTCCATTGTAGCGAAGAGTTTTGGAATGACAAAATGATAGCCTCGCACAATTCCAGTAGAAATAACAAAGTATGAGCCCTTTTGGAAGACACATCTATCAACTAAAGCAATAACAAGAGCAAAACCCCACGTTTCATCATCATATGCCTACACTACACTACCTACCTCCTCTTAAGCGGTAACTGAAGCTTGGCTTGCCAGCCTCTTCCTGGCTTCTTCTATGATGGATAGTTTGATACCCTTGCCCTTGGGAAGAGACACCCATGGCTTCGTCCCCTTACCAACTGTGAACACATTGCATAGCCGGGTTGCAAACTCGTGCCCGGTTGCATCCTGAACGTGGATCGTTTCAAAGCTTCCCTTGTGCTTCTCCCTGTTCTTTATCACTCCAACTCTGCCCCTGTTTCTTCCACCAGTCACCATCACAACGTTTCCTACGTCGAACTTGATGAAATCAGCTATCTTGTTGGAGTCGAGGTCCAGCTTGATGGTGTCGTTCGCCTTGATTAGAGGGTCGGGATAACGGATTGTACGTCCATCGTAAGTGTTCAGGTATGGGATGCCCTTTTGCCCGAACTGCACTGAGCGAACTTTGCACAGCTTAAACTGCAAAAAGTAATATGAGTCAAGCATGAATAGTCCAATTATAGCATGGACAATAAACAGTGTTCAACAAATCCAGTCTGTTGCTCGAGAGGGTTAGGATATCGATGTAACATATTAACAACCAGAAAAGGCATCTAACTCTGAAGAAATCTGAACAATGCAAAATGGTTTTAGAATATGATGTTCCATCTGAAGTGCTAAGCCTATTTACGTAATAGCTCAAGCCCACCGCTAGCAGATATTGTCCTCTTTGGGCTTTCCCTTCTAGACTTCCCCTCAAGGTTTTAAAACGCGTCTGCTAGGTAAAGGTTTTCACACCCTTACAAGAAATGTTTCGTTCCCCTCTCAACCAATGTGGGATCTCACAATCCACCCCCTTGAGGACCTAGCATCCTCGTTGGCACACCGCCTGGTGTCTGGCTTTGATACCAACTGTAACAGCCCAAACACACTGCTAACAAACATTGTCCTGTTCGAGCTTTCCCTTTTGGGCTTCCCCTCAAAATTTTAAAACGCGTCTGCTAGAGAGAGGTTTCCACACCCTTATAAGGAATGTTTCGTTCCCCTCTCCACCAATGTGGGATCTCACTATGTACTATTGACGCCAAAAAAAACTCTTTCAATTACATTTATTTTATTCGACTCCAATACACTTAATACAACATATATCAGGTCAAAATTCAATATCAAAGGAACAGTAGCTAACCTTAGCCTCTTCATCTCTGACTGAGTGAAGGCGGAATCGGCCCTTTGTGTCATAAAGAAGCCGGAAATTCTCGTTTGTCTTAGGAATTGACACAACATCTAAAGGGGAGGGAGAGACAAAACAAAATGTTGTGGTCAAAATGTATTTAAAGAGTAATAAACAGAACAAACATGAAACAACTAAGAGACAATGAATGTAACGGTCCAAGCCCACTACTAGCAGATATTGTCCTCTATAAGCGTTCTTTTTCAAGCTTCCCTTCAAGGTTTTAAAAATGCGTATGCTAGGGAGAGGTTTCCACACCCTTATAAAGAATGTTTTGTTCTCCTCCCCAACCGATGTGGGATCTCACAATCTACCCCCTTTCAGAGTCCAGCGTCCTCGCTAGCACATGTTCCATTCTTCAATCAATGTGGGACCCTCCACCAATCCACCCTCCTTCGAGGCCCAGAGTCTTTGTTGGCACACCACCTCGTGTCCACCCCCATTCGAGGATAAGCCTCCTCGTGGTACATTGTTCAGTGTCCGGCTCTGATACCATTTGTAACTGCCCAAGCTTACCGCTAGTAGATATTGTCCTATGTGGAATTTCCCTTTCGGGCTTCCCCTTAAAGTTTTTAAAACGTATCTGCTAGGGAAAGGTTTCCACATCAAAATGTTTCATTCTCTTCCCCAACCGATGTGGGATCTCACAAAGAAGCTCCGAGCAAGGAATGTTTTTTATGAGTTGACAATCAAATCAATGGAACATATTATCAACATTATCTTGTTTGGAGATAGTAATTTGACAGGTAAAGCTATAGTTGCATTCCCTATTATTTGCCCCATTCCCATTTACAGACAATGCTTTTCGTAGGCATTAAAATTGAAATGACATCTTCCATTAAGAAGAATGGGAAGAAAATGCGAAGCGAAAATGATGACAGAACTAAAACTCAAGCCACCATAGATACATAATATACAACTTACAATAAGGACCCCACCAGCCATTAGTAATAGCCTAATGTCAATGTGGAAGGATTGAAATGATGAACACTCCATTACTTACCTAATTTAGTTCATAAATCAACAGCCAATTCCAAGAATGAAAAACCAATTTAGCAAGCTATTCAAACAACTCTGCTACAGTATAGCTACAAAGTTTAAGAAAACCATACCCATGAAACCAGCAGGGAAAGTCTTGTCTGTCCTGACCTTCCCATCGACCAAAACATGTCGTTGCATTAAAATTGAAATTACCTCACGGTATGTGAGAGCATATTTCAATCGGTTCCTCAAAATAAGGATCAACGGAAGGCATTCCCTTGACTTATGAGGTCCAGATGAAGGTTTGGGAGCCTACGAAGAGATTTGAAAGGTAGAACAAAATGCATAAGCTCTAGACAAAAATTAAAATCAATGAAAACAACAAATTTGACTCACAAATGCACCACCAAGTTTGTCAAGCATCCAATGCTTTGGGGCGTTAAGCCTCTTCAAATGCTTCTTCAATCCCCTTGCCTGTCATAGCCATAGCCATTAATTATCTATTTAAAACACCAAAACACAAGCATATACACAGAAATCGGGAGAGCATAAGGCAAAGGAAACACAGTTGAGTAAAAGAATCATCGAAATGCAGAAGAAAACTAAAATACTCGGTTGAAAACACAATCAAAGAAACCAATCATACTTAAATAGAATCTTCCACATTGTTATGGCCAACAAATTTTGTCTCACAAAAATTATCAAAAAATGTCACAAAGCGTTCCATCTGCAGAAGAACGAATGACCAAAATCCACAAGGATACAACGAAGAATACAATGAACAAATCAATCAACGGAAGAAAGAATTTAGAAAGAGATCCACTGACCATATTGTCGAAGTGAAGCTCGAAGAAGCTAAACTGGGGTCGCCGCCGGCGTCTGTGGGGGGAGAAAGTAGGGTTTCAGTGAGAGAAAGTGTTTGCTGGAACGAAAAATAAAAGGCTAATAGAGAAGAGAGGTTTATTTTTTTTATTTTTTATTTTTTTATTATTTTATTTTTAAAAATATTTAGGATTTAATGTTATCTGAATTTTACATAAAGGAAATAATATTTCTGTTAAATAATTTTATATTAGTTAATTTTACAAATTATTTTATATATATATATATATATATATATATATTTTTTTTTTTTTTTTTTTTTTTTTTTTT
>NW_019268601.1:551844-561769 GCF_002738365.1 Cucurbita moschata | reverse complement strand
TTTTTTTTTTTTTTTTTTTTTTTTTTTTTTTTTTTTTTTTTGTGGTTAACTCAAATTTTATATTAGGTAATAATATGCTAAATATAAGTTTCCATGGCCCGAGTAAAAATGAGTTTAATAGGGGTTTAATTGTGTATTGTTCTACTAGTTGTATGTCGTATGATGGTACGATTGTGGTATTGTAAGAGTATTATTAGTTAACCCTTTATAAGGGACCTGGTACTAATGGTGGGATCACATTTGTACCTTCAGACATAGTGTGTCGTATATGCAACAACCAGTGCTATCTATATACTATGTGGGTGTGGTTAAGGGGACTTCAATTATTATCTACTCGTGATCTTCTCAAAGCAGGACAAAAGAGTACATAGAGTCAGCAGACACGAGGGTTGCTCCCTCTTGTGTTAGATTCGTATCGTGAGACTATTAGGGTTAGGGGAACCACCCTGATAGTTTATATGTCGTAGAGAACAGACTCCACAATGTATGACAAAAGATTAAAGTTCATCTTTTGTCATATTGGCATCGTGAGACTATTAGGGTTAGAGCAACCACCTTGATACTTTATCTGTCGTAGAGAACAGACTCCACAATGTATGACGAAAGATCAAACTTCCTCTTGTGTCGTATTCGCATCGTGAGACTATAAGGGTTAGGGCGACCACCCTGATAGTTTATATGTCATAGAGAACAAACTCCACGATGTATGACAAAAGATCAAAGTTCCTCTTGTGTCACATTCGCATCGTGAGACTATTAGGGTTAGAGAGACCACCCTGATAGTTTATATGTCGTAGAGAACAAACTCCATAATGTATGACAAATGATCAAAGTTCCTCTTGTGTCATATTGGCATCGTGAGACTATAAGGATTAGAGAGACTACCGTGACAGTTTATATGTCGTAGAGAACAGACTCCACAATATATGACAAAAGATCAAAGTTTCTCTTATGTCATATTCACATCGTGAGACTATTAGGGTTAGGGCAACCACCCTGATAGTTTATCTATCGTAGAGAACAAACTCCACAATGTATGACAAAAGATCAAAGTTGAATACTCGACGACATACATTAAAACTAAAACACAGTTATCTAAATATCATGAACTCGCCCAGCTTTGAAAAACTAACAAGTTAGTGAGAGCTTCGTTGAGCTAATGTAGAAAAGTTAGTAGCAGACCAACTAAAAATTAAAAGTAAGTAGAGATAGAATAGTAGAACCTAAACGTTAGTATAGGCAAGCCTACAACATAGTTTTATGGCGTTTGGATATGAGTAGGAATTCCTACGGCTCTATGTTGATCGTCTGGTAACCTCTCACAACGCCTCTTCCCAAATCTCTCTCCCCTAACGAACCCTATCATGCAAAACTTATGGAAGCAAATCTCCTATCCGAATTCTTTTTACTATAAAGAGTTTTGCCTCCCATGGTAGCTGATATTGAGATGCCCGATAGAAATTCAAGAAGGATCGGGTCATCATAGTAAATCGAACTTTCATTAAGGATAAATTCGTGACACCAGCATAAGCTAGTCAGGTAAGTGATGTATAATGGCGCATGTCTTGTGGCCCTTGCATGCACTGTATTATTTTATGTTATGTTCATGTGTTCTATGTCAATATGGTACTATGATATGTATGCATGTGATATTCATTACGCTATATTATGAATGAAATAGAATGTTATGTATGTCATGTTATGTCTTGCCATGTAAAGTTATATGAAGGATTATGTGATGACTGTCATGTGTACATGTAATATGTCATGGATGGAAGGAGAAATGGAATGAGTTATGCTATGGATGAAAATCATGGGAACCTCATGCATGTATGTATGTCATATACATCGAGATACTTCTCCGTTATATTATGTTAGTACGGACGCGTACCTTCAATATTTATGTTCACCATGATATCATGCGGGCCTTTCTTTTTCTATGGCAGCTGGCGACATGTAATGCATTGTTCTCAACCAAGTCAGGCCCATGGGGTACATATACGATTCATAAATTTGATCAATGATTGACCACTAGGTCGATGGAGATTCATAAATTGACTCTCGTGGCGGTGTTCATTTCTATTGATGAAGAAGTGAGCTCGTGCTCGTGCTCTTCAAGAAATTCAGGCAAAGGCCTTCTCGAGCTCGGTTTACTGGGAGGAAACATGAATTGAACGATTTTAATCGAAACTATTGAAACGAGTAGCCACCCTAACGACACTCTTAGTCAAGCCTAAACATCACTTCAAAGGTATTCTCGGTGAAAGGATAATTATAATTATAGCATAAATGAAAACTAATTTAGTTCTTAAATATTTATATTTAATATTTTGATTTAAAATCTTTAAAATTTATCTAGACCTACGAATAGAATATTATTAAGATTTATATGGCTTTTAAAATAATAAAATTAAAATAAATATAAATATAAAAACATATAAACGTGAACAAAATCATTAAGTTGTTAAAAATATATATTTTAAAATTATTTTCGCTTTAAAATATATTATAATTATTTTAAAATTTTTAAAAATATTTTAATTTAAGATTCTACTTAAAAAATAGAAATTAGGTTTTTTTTTAATTTAATATTTAGATTTTCTAATTATGTGTTTTATTTTATTTATTATATTTGGATCATTTATTATATTAGGATAAAAATAATAACTTTTTTTTAGATACAGATAAATATATAATATAATTAAAAATATTTAAATTTTGAAATAGCTTTTAATTAAAAATTATTAATTATATTAACTATTAAATTTTATAATATTTATCTATTATCTATTATGATTTAATTTTCTCAATTTTTAATGAATTTTAACCAGAAGAATAAATTTTTCTTTTAAAAATAATCACTATTAAAATTTAGAAATTAGTTTTTTTTTCATTAAATATATATATATATATATAATATATATTATATTGGGATAAATTAAAATTAACGAGAATTACAAAAGGTAGACAGTAAAAAAAATTAAAAATAAATAAATAGTAATAATTTAAAGAAAATAGTAACTTATCCTCTACTTTAATCTTTTACCACTCCTCCCTAAAATAACTCTAACTATACTCCCTTCGGTAAAAACAACAGAAATAAAAAAGATTTAAACAGATTTAAATTTAGTTCGGAAGAGATTGCATCTGAAGAGGTCAATAATTTACTCTTATTTTATTGAATGAGATTAATTTGGTTATAATTAGTTAGTTTATTTTATTGAACCATATTAATTTAATTCAGTTAATTTTGAATTAAGAATTAAATGGAAAAAAATATAGAATTGATTAAAAAAATGGACTAAAACTTAACGGAGAGAAAGATTGTGAATATAATTAAAAAAAAACACACACAGTAAAAAGAAAAGAAAATATGTGAAAAATGTTAAACAGTTTTAAACATAAGAATAGAAAATAGAATATCGAGTTAAAAAAAGGTATAAAATAGTTTGTATGAAAATAATACTGTAACAAACATAAATAAATATTTCTAAACGTAACTCATGCAAACACTCTAACATTCGCATTAAGTATTAACATATGGACCAATGTAAATTAGAGAAACAATTTTGTAGAAGTTCAAACTTGAAACTGATGTCATGAACTCACATAGGTTGACTTGGATTTCAATAGAAAGAATCGAACTTTCATTAAGATAAATTTGTGACATCATCCTAAGTTAATCAAGTAAGTGACCTTACTATGAACTTGGTTATATTTGATGTTGACACATGTCCCGTAGTTCTACACATGTCATATATATTGATATGTGTGAATTGTTTGTGAATCGATATGCTTATGATATGATGTGTATATGTTATAATATGTGAATTATATGATAATACTTACAGTACGATGTGCTCAATGTTATGTTTGAGATAGGATACGAGAAAGATGCACTAAACGTAAAGTAATGATAGGAGTAAGATATATTCATGAAACGTTAAGGTTAGATTACGTATCAAAGTGTTATGGATATGAGAGATTAATAAAACGATATGATCACGATCGATTGATAAAAGAATACGATTAGGTTATGGGTAGAAAGGGATAGGATTATGATACATTGATAGAACGATAGCGTTAGGATATGTTTCTGTGACTATATGACTAAGGTACGTTCATGTAATGATATAACCGTGATATGTGTAAGAATGCTAAGGCTATAATAAGTTAGGGAACAATATGACCACAAAGTATTTATGATATGATATGATTATAATACGTCATTTGAATGACGGATGTGTGTCTATATATATATATATATATATTTATTTATTTATTTATTGTGATATGATATGAAATTAATACGAAAATGTTATGGTACGAGATATGTGATAAATTGACATGTTTATGACATGATATATTGTGATGCAATATGTTATGATATGATATGTATATGATGAAATGTTATGTTAAAAGTATGGAATGTTATGTTATGTCTTCTAAATTGTATGTGTACAGCATAATATGAATGACATGAAATCACGATAATTGACATGAAATATAACTCCGTTAAAATTATGTATGATATGAGAACTGAAAAATGAAAAATGATATGATATGAATGATAAAAGATGTGTGAAATGATATGAAAAATTATATGATATGAATGATAAACGATATGTGAAATGAATGATATGTATGGAACGCTAGCGGGGTTGTATTAAATGATAATAAAAACGGAAAAATATTGGGACCTCATGCATTACGTGTACTTATGCATTGGGGGATACCTCTATTCCATTACGAGGGTACGGACACGTACACCACTAAGCAGGTGAAGTATCATTATGTTTTACATAATGCTGCCGTGACGGTTACTAATTCTAATGGGTGTCCGACATAAGAAGCTACCAGCATAGGCTTGCCTGACAAAAAAAAAAAGGGTCCAGTGGTGTGCAAACTGTCTGGTGAGCTCATACTTGCATGTATGGGTTGTGTGTAGAGTATAGGGTACACATCCAAGCTGCCCATCAAGATAGTGTTGTAGGAAAAGAGACTCGTATGATAAGTCATGTTATTGCATTTGAATCTTCTTGCATTTAACCCCAATAGTGGGTCACTTACTGACTATTTTTAAAATACTCAACTACGTGATACCCTTATTTCAGGTTAAGACAAGACATTCTTGTACGTTAACAACTACATCACAACTCGAGACCATGTCATGTATAGGGTAGTCATATTTATTTTCTCAGACTTAGGCTATAATAGGATGTTTTTTTTAAACGTTTATTTATTTCACCTAGTATTTTGTTGCGTCGTTTTTAAAGGTGTTTCTGTAACGGTCCAAAATTTTCTACCTAATTTAAGATCGCTACTGTATACATATCATAAATATTGAATGCGAAAATACTTCATTTAAATTCCATAAAACGTAACTTTTATCTTAAAACACGGCCATGGACTTACGTGTTTCGAAAACTCCTTTAAAACGACACAATTAAAGGCTAAATAAAATAAATAAACGTTTAAATTAAAACATCATATTCTAGCCCAAGTCTAAGAAAATAAATATTACTACCTTATGCATGGGCCATGGTCTCGAGTTGCGATGTCGTCGTCAACCGTACAATGTCTTGCCTTGACTTGAAAAATGTAGTAGCACATGACTGGAGTACTTAAAGAAATATTCAGTAAGTGACACCACTATAGGGTTAAATGCAACAACATGCGAATGCAATGACGAGACCTATCATTTAAATCAATTTTCCTACTGTACTATCCTAACAGTAACTTGGATGTGTACCATATACTCTACACACAGCTCATACGTGCGAGTATGGACTCACCAGTCAATTCATACACCACTGGACCACTTCCTTGTCGGGTGAGCATACTCTAGGAGCTCCTTAGGCCAGGTACCCATTAGATCTAGTAACCACCACGGCAGCATTATGTAAAACATAATGATCGTACCCCTGCCGGCAGTATTTTGTAAAACATAATGATCGTACCCCAGCCCATCGTGATGAAATAGGAGTATCTCCAATGCATAAGCACACATAATACATGAGGTCCCAATATTTTTCCATTTTCGACATTATTAAATATAACCCTGCTATTGTTTTACAGTCATATCATATTTTTTCTCTTTTCAGTTCTCATATCATGCATAATTCTAACGGAGTTATATTTCATGTCATTTATCGGGATATCATGTCATTCATAACATGTTGTATACATACAATTTAGAAAACATAACATAACGTTTCATGCTTTTAACATGTCATTTCATAACGTGCAATTCATACAACAATTGTCTCAATAGTCACACAAAACAATCTAAACATAACATATCATATCACAATATATCGTATCATAAACATGTCATATCGTAAACACTTCATGGTCATATTGTTCCCTAACTTATCATAGCCTTAACGTTCTTATACCTATCACTGTCATATCGTTACGTGAACATATCTTAGTCATCTCATCACAGGAACATATCCTAACGCTATCGTTCTATCAATCTATCACAAACCTATCACTTTCTACCCATAACCTAACCGTACTCTTTCATAAATCTCTCCTATCCATAGCACTCCAGTATATAACATAACCTTAACGTTTCATGAACGTATCTTACTCCTATCGTTACATTTCGTTCTGTACATCTTTCTCGTATCCTATCTCAAACATATCATTGAATAAGAAACATAATGTTTCATGAACGTATCTTACTCCTATCATTACATTTCGTTTTGTACATCTTTCTCGTATCCTATCTCAAACATATCATTGAATAAGAAACATATCGTTCCACAGACAATTTACACATATCAATATATAGGACACTTGCAGAACCACGGGGCACGTGTTAACATCAAATATAATCATGCCGATAGTAAGATCACTTACCTGATTAACTTAGACTAGTGTCAATGAACCATGACATCAATTTCAATTTCAATTCTCTAAATTTTACAATGGTCCATGTGTTAGACTTCACGTGAACTTCGAAGACTTTACGATTAAAGTTCGAATATATATATATATAATTCTATTTTCATTGGATATTTGGATAACATTTTTGTCTGTTACAAATTTTACCCTCCTATTTTGTATTTATTTTAATTGTGTTAACAAATATTAGTGACCTGCTAATGGATTCTACCTTCCAAAATTTTATTTTCTTTCCAAATGTATTTTTCTTATTTTCTTATTTTCTTCTGTTAATAATTAGGACAAATATTCTTATTGTATTTCCTTATTTTTAATATTGAAGGACAATTTTTTACTTCCTAACTAGAAGATTTTAGAGGGGTTTGAATTCAAGTCTAATTTTTCTGATTTTAAAATGTAATTTATTAATACTTCTATCAAACCCCTAACTAAAATTTTATTGATTTTAGAGTAATTAGAAAAAAAAAAATCTAAATTAATTTCTTATAACCGATTCTAAAGTAGTTTGAATTAACGATAAAAATAAAATCTAAAAAAAATCTAAATTGATTTCTTCTGACCGATATTTGAATTAACTAAAAAAAATCTAAATAATTGGATAAGAAAAAAAAAATCGCGTAAATAAACTACCTTAGGAGGAGGGGAATAATTGTTTTTATTTTTTATTTATTAATTTATTTTTTTTAAATCAAATAATTATTTTTATTTATATTAATTTTTATTTATTTATTTACTTATTTATTTTTGGGTTATTATTTCAAATCAATGAATTTTATGAAAGTTTAAAGAAAATATTTCTAATGATATGTATATAATAGTGACCTTACAATTAGGTAAAAAATTTCGAATCGTTACGAATTATCTATAAAATTGAAACCTCAGGCCAGACCATTTATAACGAAGACCGAACAAAGAAAAGAAATTGGTAGATAGGTAAATATAAAGATCACCCGTATTTCAATCTAATTAATTACTTATATTAATTAAGTTTATAATAAAAATACTAAATAATTTAAAATAATATATTCAAAATCAATAAATAATAATAGTATTAACTTTAACTTAAAATTTATATAATTTTAATATATATTTATTAATTTTTATTTTAACATTTATTAATTTTTATTTAACCATTAAGAAATAAAAAAGGGAAAATCCTAAATTTAGAGAAAATTAAAATATATATTTTTAATTTAAATTTACTTAAATATAATAATCCTGAATTGTTTTTTTTTTTTAAATATAATTTGATAATATCATTAATTAAAAAAATATATAATTATTCGAAATCTCTGTAAATCTTAACAAATTTCCTAATTTTATTGGAGGAAGTGTTTATCCATCTTCTCTTTCCAGTTATAAATTATGGAGTGAGAGTTCAGATTTCACAGATCAATTGCTATCATCAAAAACAATTTTAATTTTCTTTATCTTTTAGCTATGGAAATGGATTTGACTCCTCAGTTGGCCAAGAAGATATATGTCAGTGATGGAGGATCCTATTATTCCTGGTCTCCGAAGGAACTTCCGATGCTCCGTGAAGGTAACATCGGCGCCGCTAAGCTCGCGCTCGAGAAGAATGGCTTCGCTCTCCCTCGCTACTCAGATTCGGCTAAAGTCGCTTACGTTCTTCAAGGTAAATTTTCGATTCGGATTGCAAAAGAATGTCCGTCGACTGTACGATTTCTAGAAATTTTTAATTTCGATCCGATTAATGCTTGAAGGTTTTGGAGAACTCCTGTTGTATAAGTTGATTAGGTTTAGTTTTGACTAAATTTCTATATCAATTAGATCGATTATCGGTGTTAAAATTATGCGCATGAATTCTTTTGATTAACTGGCTGTTCTGATCTGTTGATGTTCAAAATGTCGATTCTCTGGTTTTTGTTCTGATTCAGGCAATGGAGTAGCCGGAATCATTCTGCCGGAATCGGAGGAGAAGGTGATTGCAATCAAGAAAGGAGATGCGATCGCTCTTCCATTCGGCGTGGTAACGTGGTGGTTCAACAAAGAAGCCACCGATCTGGTGGTTCTGTTCTTAGGCGACACTTCCAAGGCTCACAAATCCGGCGAGTTCACCGACTTCTTCCTAACTGGCGCCAACGGAATCTTCACCGGCTTCTCCACGGAATTTGTCGGACGAGCCTGGGATATGGACGAAGCGTCAGTGAAATCTCTAGTAAAAAACCAAACCGGAACCGGAATCGTAAAGCTCAAGGACGGAGTCAAGATGCCAGAGCCAAAAAAGGAGCATCGAAATGGAATGGCGCTGAACTGCGAAGAGGCGCCACTTGATGTGGACGTGAAGAACGGCGGACGAGTTGTGGTCCTGAACACCAAAAACCTACCACTAGTAGGCGAGGTAGGCCTAGGTGCAGATCTGGTCCGATTGGACGGAAGTGCCATGTGCTCGCCAGGATTCTCGTGCGATTCCGCCCTGCAAGTGACGTACATCGTGAGAGGCAGCGGAAGAGCGGAGGTAGTAGGTGTGGACGGGAAGAAGGTTCTGGAAACAAGAGTGAAGGCTGGAAATCTGTTCATAGTGCCGAGATTCTTCGTGGTATCGAAGATCGGAGATCCGGAAGGAATGGAGTGGTTCTCCATCATTACAACTCCAAATCCGGTTTTCACTCACTTGGCCGGCAGCATCGGCGTCTGGAAATCTCTTTCACCGGAAGTTATTCAGGCAGCCTTCAATGTGGATGCCGATTTGGTGAAGAATTTCTCTTCCAAGAGGGCTTCTGATGCCATATTCTTCCCTCCATCCAAGTAGTTTCATAGAATTTTCAATCTGCATCCAGTTAGTTTTAGTTTTTCAATCTGCTGTTCTTCGTCGTTTCTTTCTTCCATCCAATTAGTTTCATAGTTTTTCAGTCTAGTCTGCTGTTCTTCGTGTTCTTCGAATCACAGTAAGTGAATTAAATATGTTTTTTTTTTGTTTTAATTTTGTTTTCATTATGCTCTCTGTTCCGCTTAGGTTTACAGCATATTCCTTTTTTTTTTTTTTTTTTTT